>NW_015505778.1:323804-391708 GCF_001515645.1 Sinocyclocheilus grahami | reverse complement strand
GAACGAGCTGTTTTAGGGGGGCGTGGCAGAGTCTTAACTTTGATAAAGAATATCTCTTTGGTTTTGAGACTTTAGTCTTTGCAACTTCAGGGATCTTATCTATGCACAATCAGCTTGTAACACTCCAAAGAGAAAGGAAAACTTGAAATCGCATCATATGACCCCTTTAATGTTTATTGCATTATTTCAGTATCACCATGATGGGGTTTAATGTTCGTGTGAATGACACTGTGTGCACCTTCTATATATAAGTAGTGCTCTAGAAAAGCTGTTTGTGATGAGCTTTGGTTCATCATGTGACTTTCTCATCACCACCAGTTTTTGGTGGTTATCAGTGCATTACAATGGTTCAAAACAGATATTAGTACTTCAATGTGTTGTTTTTTTTAACATTACATCAGTTAATGAAATACGGTATTTTATTGTGAATTTAAGTCTGTAGAACCTAAAATGTTGCTACCATATTTTTTACGGTGAAGTTCTGGCAACCGCAGCTGCCGGTATTTTACAGTATATGTCACAGATTTATTTAATTTTTTTTACAGTGTGTGAATCTTGGACCATGTTAAAGTCCTGTTAAGTGCATCATTGTCCAGTGATGTGGAGTGACTTTTTATTCAAATCAGTTTTCCCTCTGGCTCCGTCTTTATGCCACTTCTCACATCACCTTTTCGTAAATGTGTTGCAAAACTGGAATGTCACATCAACAGGGGTCTTTCACTGGCAAAAGGCTGCTCTGGGAATTGTTTATATTTAAAAAAAATATTTTGAAGAGTATTAATATTTGTATATATTTTGTAGTATTTTTACTATATTTTTAAATCAGAATTTTTGCTTCAAAATTTCAAGTGGCTATCTACACTACCGGTTAAAAGTTTGTAATAATTTATTATTTTTTTTAAATGCGGTCTAAGCCTTCATTTATTTGATCAAAAATACAATAAAAAAACAGTTTTATTGTGAAATATTTTTACAATTTAAAGTAACTGTTTGCTATTAAAATATATTTCAAAAATGTAATTTATTCCTGTGATTTTTCAGCATCATTACTCCAGTCTTCAGTGGCACATGTTCCTTCAGAAATCATTCTAAAATGTTGATTTGCTGCTGAAGAAACATTTCTTATTATCAATATTCTTGCTGCTTAATATTTTATCAATGATCAGATCTTGCTGCGTAATATTTTTGTGGAAACTGCGATACAATACCATTCCCCAATACAATACCCCAAAAGTTAGGGGTAAGATTTTATTTATTTATTGATTGATTGTATATAAAAAATTAATTACTACTTTTATTCAGCAAGGATGTATTAAATTGATCAAGTGACAGTTAAAACATTTATAATGTTACAAAAAAATGCTGTTCATTATATTTTCGATTCATCCAAAAATCCTGTAAAAATGATTTCAACAAAATATTAAGCAGCATAACCATTTTCAGCATTTATAACAATACGAAAATGTTTCTTGAGCAGCAAATCAGCTTATTAGAATGATTTCTGAAGGATCGTGTGACACTGGAGTAAATAAAAAAAGAAGCTTTTCCATCACAGGAATAAATTACATTTTAAAATATATTCAAATAGAAATCAGATGCTTAAAATTATATAATATTTCTCAATATTACTGATTGTACTGTATTTTTGATCAAATAAATGCAGCCTTGGTGCGCAAAAGAGATTTCTTTCAAAAACATTAAACAATCGTAATTAATCCAAACCTTTTACAGGTAGTGTACGTGCTTGGGTCTTGCAAACAGCAATGTTTACAACAGGATTTGTCTTCTTCCACTCATGTTTTGGCCAGGGGGGATTCTGGGTCAGAGGAAGAGGTAGGTGTGCTTTGTAGAATAAAGACTGTTAATCTGTGCTCCAGGCTACTAGAAGACCCAGGACTGTTTTCTGTGGTCCACCCTCAGCTCTCATTCCTCATGTGCAGACAAGTCCACAGCACCTCGCCGTTTTATCCTAAAGGTCAATTAAAATGGCGTGTGCGGGCATTCATATGTTGGCAGGGACCTTTGCATGGGGTTTGCATATGTGACCATTCACAGGGAGATCTTGAAGATTACTGATCTAGAAATCATGTTTCACAGTTGTGCAAAACAAGCCGTTTTAGCTTCCACTACAAGCACTCCCTGAGATAATTAGCTGGACTCATCAAAGCATCACTCAGCACTGACGGGTACTCAAGAGACACAAAATGACTAAAACGGATTAAATGGTTAAAAATGACAGAGAGACAATGACAGAGAACAATCTGAAGTGTAATTACGAGACATGTCTAAAACCTTTGTGAAATGAAAAGAAGCTAATAGAGATGCTCAGATGGCAGATGACTGTATTGTTGACAAGTTAAAGTCTGTCTAATCCAAATAGTATGTTCATTATTGAATAACCATGAATTTCAGTTTTGATGTAATTTGGCTCTTGCAGACCCACATATCAAATTTAAGACTTTACCTATGATCAGTCAAATCCCTTTGTCTATTTGTAGGGATGTTTGAACTATATTATTGTCACTTTCATAAGTTTCATAAGTCAGATACTTTTCAAAATTCAGAAAATGATGTTTAAAAGTAATTTGATTTTGCTATAGAAATAAAACATATGCTGTGTTGTGCTGCTTCATATTTTTGTGGAAACCGCGATACACTAAAAATTTTTAAAATGTGGGTCATTTTATTTATTTATTTTTAAAGAAGTGAATACTTTTATTCAGTAATGGTGCATTAAATTGATCAAAAGTGACAGCAAAGATATCCAATGTTATGTAAGATTTCCATTTCAAGTAAATGCTGGTCTTTTTAACTTTCTATTCATCAAAGAATATTGAAAAAAAAAATGTTTCCATGGTTTTCACAAAAATATTAAGCTGCACAAATGTTTTCAACAATAAAAGTAATAATAAATGTTTTTTCAGCAGCAAATCAGCACATTCGAATGATTTCTGAAGGATCATGTGACACTGAAGACTGGAGTAATGATGCTGAAAATTCAGCTTTGTGCGATACACTAACTTTTAAAAATGTGGGTCATTTTACTTATTTATTTTTAAAGAAGTGAATACTTTTATTCAGTAATGGTGCATTAAATTGATCAAAAGTGACAGCAAAGATATCTAATGTTATATAAGATTTCCATTTCAAGTAAATGCTGGTCTTTTTAACTTTCTATTCATCAAAGAATATTGAAAAAATAAATGTTTCCATGGTTTTCACAAAAATATTAAGCTGCACAAATGTTTTCAACAATAAAAGTAATAATAAATGTTTTTTCAGCAGCAAATCAGCACATTCGAATGATTTCTGAAGGATCATGTGACACTGAAGACTGGAGTAATGATGCTGAAAATTCAGCTTTGCATCACAGGAATAAATTACATCTTATAGTATATTCAGTTAGAAATAAGTTCCTCCAAATTGCAATAATATTTCACAATATTACTATGTTACATTATCAAATAAATGCAGACATGGTGAGCATAATTATTCCAAACATTTGACGTGTTAAGTCAAAATGAATGATCTAATATTAAAGAAAATTAAACCTGAATACATTGTATTACTGCAATGAAAGATATTTTAATAGTTATATCAAGTTCCTTAAATGCATATTTTCATTTCATTCATTCCAGTGGACAAAAGCCAACGGGCACCTGCAGAAGTAGGCAAAAGTGTAACAAAATCAGAATGAAATCTTTCAGGCATTGAGAACCCATTGAAAAGTAGCCTCTCTTGGTTTTTGTAGGAATTGCAAATGTGTGTGTGTGTGTGTGTGTCTGGTTTTTGGCTTTGGCTCTGAATTCATCACCAGAGTAATTGCTGCCAGACAGAAATAAAAAGCCAACGGGCACCTGCAGAAGTAGGCAAAAGTGTAACAAAATCAGAATGAAATCTTTCAGGCATTGAGAACCCATTGAAAAGTAGCCTCTCTTGGTTTTTGTAGGAATTGCAAATGTGTGTGTGTGTGTGTGTGTGTCTGGTTTTTGGCTTTGGCTCTGAATTCATCACCAGAGTAATTGCTGCCAGACAGAAATGTGAGGGAAGGCGCTAGAATCTCTCTGCACGAATGACTTGACCAATTGTTAAATGACTGTCTATGTGTGGGACCGCAGTTTCTGAGATTTGATAACAAAAAAAGAGAACCAGGTGTAATGTACAGTTTGTATTGACTGCCAAGTGGTCAGTTAAATAATTCAGTCGGATAGAATGTCTCCACAAAAGTTAATGAATATTAATTTATATTTCACATCTTATGATTATGATTATGACACACTCTCTCTCTCACACACACACACATACACAGGTTTGTTTTTATGGTTTACGGGGACTCTCCATAAGCGTAATGGTTTTTATACTGTACAAACCGTATTTTCTATTGCCCTACACCAACCCTACCCCTAAACCTACCCCTTACAGGAAGGTTTAGGTTTTCAAAAAAACTCATTCTGAATTATTTATAAGTCTTTTGAACTACGGGGACACTGAAAATGTCCTCATAAATCACTTTCTCGTTGTAATAACTATGTCATACCATAGTGTGACAGTGTGTATAATACTCATGTTATTATACAAATTTGTGTCCTCATAAACCACATAAACATGCACACGCACACACACACACACACACACACACACACACACACACACACACATATATATATGTATGTGTGTGTGTGTGTGTGTGTATATATATATATATTGCATGTTTTGGCTATAAACTATAAACTGGAAAATGAATCTAAGGAAAATAACTTTTCCATTCACTAAATGTAATGTTTCAATAATTAAAAATAAAACATAAAATTAAATCCTACTCAAACTTAATTTCATCATCAAATTACAGGACATAAAGAGGAGAAATAACGAAAAGAAAAAAAAAGGAGAAAGAAGCAGAACGAGATTGACAGACAGAGTGAATTTAATCCAACTCGCTAAACATTCACATCTGGATGGCAGGAAAACTGAACTGAAGTACCACTGAGCTGTTTTCTGACACACAAGCAGAGCAAAAGACACATTCCAGAGGACGAGACAACACCGGGGAGGGGGTTTGGGCTTTTTCCACTGTAAATGTCACCATGGACCACAAAAAAAAGCAAAGTGCTCAGAAATGAGCTCAGACCAGCTAAGAGCTGCGGTGGGGCGTTGCAGAGGCTGGGGGTGTCTAGGAGATGTGTCCGGGACGCTTTGGTGCAGCTGCTGGAGGAGATGGGCACAGTTCAACTGAGGTCACCGAAAACAGGACAGCAGGAATATTGTGGTACGTACTGAGACAAGAGGTGGCTTTTCAGAGTTTACAGTTTACATTGAAACACTACTCTACAGCACACTCTAGCCATGTCATATGACCCAGATAAAAATATTCATTTATTCATTTTAACCATCACAATAAAAACATCCCATATAAATACGTAATGTGTCAACTTTTTTTTTTCTCTTACAAGTAAAGAGAAACTTCATCAAACACTGAACATTTTGAATAATTTACCCACATGTGGTTCCAGACTGTTTATCTTTTATTGAACACATATTTTGAAAAAATGTCTGTGCTATTTTTTTTTATATAATGAATGTCAGTGGGGTCCCATTTTTTGCTCACCATTTTGAACTTATATCTCACAATTCTGACATTTTTATAAACTCAGATATTAACTTAAATTAACTTAAGACAAATTGCTAGTTTCTTTGAAACAATTCTTAGAAAAACTGCGAGTTAATAACAACTGAGAGAAAAAGTCAGAATAATGAAAATTGCCTGTTTCCACAGCCAAAGGTTTTTCCCCTCACAATTCTGAGTTTATGTTTCACGATTTAGAGTTTGCTTCTCAGAATTGTGAGTTTTTTTATAATTGCAATTAACTTGCAGTTAACAATTCAGAATGTCAATAAGTCACACTTACCTTTTTATCGTTTTATTCCATGAAAATAAGCTTTCATGGAAATTAACACGACAGTGACAATAAAACACCAACAACTTTTTTCACATGGTTTCTTGCACAACACTATGTAATGATCTAAAAATGCTCAACCCATAGTGCATGATTTGTGAACGAATACATTGTGAAATTTGAATCAGCTCTATATGCGTGGCTTTTCTGACAAAGTAAACTTGCTCGGTAGGTCACCCGGTAGCATTGCACTTGCAATGCGAAGCGCACGGGTATGAGTCCTGTGAAATACGAGTCACGATAAAAGAGCTCAAAGACTTGTAAAGGTAATCTAAAATGGCATTATTGTTTCAGTAAATGTGTTATATCATGTTTACTTTGGTTAACACTATCGGTAAGGGCTTAATTGACGTGCTATTTTCAAATGCTATACTGCGCTTTTGCGCCATTCATCAGACGAACTGCTGCGATCCATATGCAACAAGCAATGTAATAAATAATAAAACATCGTCAGATTTACGTTCATCTGATTCAGACTAAACCAATCACTTTTATCGCCACTCACGTGTGGACATTTCACTTTGAAAGTGTTGCAAAACATAATTGCATAGAAATGTCGCCACAGGCACATTCTTCCAGTGAACCTGGGCTGAAAAAGTCATACAGGTTTGGAACAAACATGAGGGTGAGGATGATGATGGATTTTGGGGTGAACTATCCCTTTAAGAGGTTCTTTTTGAACCAGTGTGCTGTCCATTGCAGAATGAAGGACATGAGGACGGCATACGGGAGGAGAAACGGTCCAACCTTCGTTGAAGGCTAATCCCAAGGGAGCGGAGCAAAGCACATGCACATCCAATCAACAGACAATGCGACAAGGCCTGAGGTTTCCAGGTATAGACAGGGAATTTCTAAAGACCGGTTTACCAGGTCCAGGGATTATCCTTCTGGGGTTACCCAACCCCTCAGTAACGTGACCTGCTCTAGCCTGTGGTATTGTGGTCTACAATGCCCAGAGCATTATGATTAACCATCTCGGCTTAGTCCATCTGTACGGCCAGCTTCAGCAAACCTGACATCTGTCTAAGCAAAACAAGAGCACTTCCTGCACGCGAAACATGAGAAAGACATTCTCACTTATTTGAGTTTCAACAACGAACGCCTCTCTATGACGACTGATACTTTAGACATCTCGAGACCTAATCGACGAATATGATTTTTCCTTCCTTTCACTCCCACGAATCAAATATTAAGAAAGTGCCTGCCCCAAGGTCTCTCCAGAGCTTCTCAATAGAAACAAACCACCGGGATCAAGTTCAGCTCCTGACAAGAAGTCCCCGGCTCTGTCAAGTGTTAAGTTCCCTTGTGACCTACAATGGCACACAATGGCCCTCGCAGCACCCCGGCTGTCCCTGCTGCCTGATGAATAACACAGGAGCCCTGGATGTGGACAGGTTATCAGATCACTGAAAGATGGGACCAAATATCTGTCCCAGTTTTGAAAAGAACAACATTTGTACTTTTTAATTAATCAGCGTTGACTTCTAGAATGTTCTTCACACAAATGTACTATTTCACATTATTTTCTCTTTATTTTATAAAAGTTAAGATATTGTATTATCATATATGACCTCTAAACCCACCTGTCCATAACCCATAAATCAATACTTAATTAGAGCTGTCAATTTAATGTGTTCATTTAGAACAATTGATAAAATGAAGGAAATTAAAGGGATATTTCACCCCAAAATGAAAATTCTGTCATCATTTACTCACCGTCAAGTTGTTCCAAACCTGTATGAGTTTCTTTCTTCTGTAGAGCACAAAAGAAGATATTTTGAAGAATGTTGGTAACCAAACAGCTGGCGGTAGCAATAGACTTTTATAGTAGGGAAACAAGTACTATGGAAGTCAATGGCTACCATCAACTGTTTGAGTAAATCAAGTCAGCTGATTAAATTAAGACAGATTTTTCATTTTTGGGTCAGCTATCCCTGTTATGTGTAGCTGCTAATACTGATGAACTGTGTTCTGTATGAACGTCAGACTCGGACAGACTGTAAAATTGAACTGTAAAATGGATTGCAGTGAAATGTAAGACAGCAATAGAGTTTTTATTATATATTTATAGACATTTATTAAAACATTTAAAATTCAACTAATAACCATTCTGGTCCCTTTTCTCCGTTTAAACCTGCTGCGAGTTCAATAAGGTCATACAGGCTGTGGTGAGATTTATATATATATACATATATAATTTTAGGTAATCAGGCTTTAGATAATCATATTTTGTGTCACAACCTCTTTCATCACAAATTAAAACAATTATTTGGGATTTTTAGATTCCCAGTAGTACCTATAACTCCGGAATAATGACCAGACCTATTATGCTTAACATTGTGATATGCAAAATATGGTTATTTTCATATGTGATATGAAAATATCACAGTCAGAATATAGATGAAGCTGACAATTCACATTAGCTTGTATTCTCAAGTCATTTTCAAAGCTGAATATTCATTTTGTCAATAGCTGTAATGAATATTTGACATAACAGCATACATTTTTGTTGTAACTGACATGTAGTGTGGTTCAGGCAAGGGAAAACATCCACAAATGCAATTAGCAGGATGTTGCACCCAAACATCTGAAAATCAAATTCAGCATTCAAGTCAATAAAATTGTATGAATGATGGTAAACAAAAAAAAGTCCAGATTGTGCTAAGTTATATAACACGTAAAGGCATTCTGTGAATCACAGAACGGCATGTGCAACGTAACGTTAAATACAGAGGCAAAATGTTCTTTCAACAAGGAAAACAGAACAATGAAAATAAATTGCAATGTTAAAGGTGTCTCTCATGGCCTCAGGTGACTTCGTGACAGAGTGTCATATTTGGAAAGTTGTTTCCAGGCCATGGGCGGAAGAAAAGGAGGAAGGAGAGAGGTGGTGCTATTCCCCTCCCTCTGCTCCTCTTTCTGTGTCTGCTAAGCGTCGGATTGTCTGCCATTTGAGGGACAACCACTGACTTCAAAGGATCTACATTTTTGCTGCTGTCATATTTGAACGTCATGAGACACTTCAGACAACCTCTAAGACAGAAAAGAGACATCCGTCTCTTCCCACCTGTAAATATACACTCTTTAAAACTTCAAGCACTAGAGTCAGACAGCGTATGTAGGTTAGGTTCCAAAACCTAGTGAGGTGCCTATGTAGACACCATTTTAAGCCTAATTCGGCCTTCCCAAGAAGACCATTAGACAGCTGCAGCTCATCCAGAACGCTGCTGCCAGGATTCTGACTAGAACCAGAAAAACTGAGCAGTTCACACCAGTCCTCAGGTCTTTACGCTGGCTACCAGTTATATTTAGGATTGATTTTAAAGTACTTTTACTCGTTTATAAATCACTCAATGGCCTAGGACCTAAATACATTGCAGATATGCTCACTGAATATAAACCTAACAGACCACTCAGATCATTAGGATCGAGTCAGTTAGAAATAACAAAACAAGGGGAATCCGCTTTTAGCTATTTTGCCGTCCACAGTTGGAACCAGCTTCCAGAAGAGATCAGATGTGCTAAAACATTAGTCACATTTAAATCTAGATTCAAAACTCATCTGTTTAGCTGTGCATTTATTGAATGAGCACTGTGCGATGTCCGAACTGATTGCACTGTGTTTTATGTATAAACATTTTCTTAAATTCATTTAAAATCAATTTTTAAATTTTTTCAATCCCTTGTTTTATTTTTGTGATTCTTTTTTATGATTCTTTTACTTTCTCTTATGTAAAGCACTTTGAATTACCATTGTGTACGAAATGCGCTATATAAATAAACTTGCCTTGCTTTGCCTAATTATAATGTACTGCATGCTTCACAGTGAAGGCCAATAATGAATAGCAACAATAAAAATCCATTCAAGATGACAGAAGTGAAACAAATAATATTTTTATACAAATCATTTTTAATTTTATTTTACATTTTCTTTATTTGTAATTAGTTAAAAAATGAAGTATTTTACCCAATATTATCTACCTATCTATCTATCTATCTATCTATCTATCTATCTATCTATCTATCTATCTATCTATCTATCTATCTATCTATCTATCTATCTATGTCCATTTTTTTATAATTTGTATATTTTTACATTTAAAAAATATTAAATGATTCATATAATATACACAATACATATATTATAATAACTGATTTTAATTTAAATTATATATGTTTTATTTTACGATAAATTATTAATAAAAAATAAGTATTTCACCCAATATTTGGAAGTATTGCACCCAGTATTTCTGCTATTTGAGTCTGCTGTGTGTTTTATGTGGTGTTTATTAGGATGCTATCTTTGAAGGCAGCTGCCTATTAAAAAAGCATCACAGCTCACTAGGTTTTGGAACTGAGCCCCTGTGTTTTGTTTATTGCAAATGTAGACGTGCACCAAAACTAGAAATTTTGCACTGATTGATCTTTTATGATGTCTGTGTGACTGTGTTCACTGTGATCTCCATGTCTCCACTGTCACATTTTAATATGTCCACACAAAGAACTGACCTATTGTTCAGGTGAAAGACAGCGCCATCTACAGTGGCTCAGGGTCACATGAAGATTGATGTGAATGGATCTGTGACCTTTGAAGAAGATCAAAGCCGCACAGGTTACATACGTCTGCCTGTTTAACTCTTTCATCTTCATGCGGCTCAGGGAGTCACGACCCGAGCCTGTTTATCTAGCCAATCCACTGCTGGAAGCCTGAGAGATGCACCTGCATACTTTCGTTACCAGGAATTGACAAACTAATTGAGGTGGTATTAAACAGGTTTAGAACATAATCCACCTGTTGGAAACACTCTTAAAAAGGTTCTTTATTGGCATTATGGTTCCATGAGGAACCTTTAAACTTTCCATTCCACAAAAGGTTCTTTATAGTGGAAAACGTTTCTGTAGAATATTAAAAAGTTGGTCCTTTTTGGTTCTTTTGGAACATTTACTTTTAAGAGTGTACAGCAGATTGTCAGCAAGCAATACATTAGAGTTCTTGTTGACTACATAACAGGAGGAACCTAAACGTGCGAAGATTTGGCCTCATGGGTGGGAAACAAAGAGCTATTGCATTCCAGCAGTGAGAGTGAGGTCAATTAAGCCATTTCCCCTCCAATTTATCTCCCCTCAGCACCTAGATCAATTGGACTGCAGCTGCAAGGGCCATGTGTGTCTGGGAAAATGAGAAGATTAAGATAAACCTCGCCTGGCCCCTAGGAGAAAGACTTGTGAGATTGTCTTCATACCTGTTTCGGATGAATGGGTGTTTCAAGTATGGCTGTCTTAAGGATGTGTGTGTGCGCGAGTTGGGATAAGGATGGGGTGTTGGTCAATACAGTATAATTTTGTCATAATCCAGTACATGCCATCATATTTGCTAGTCTTGCTATATTTATTCTTCTGACTCTTCTCCACCTTCTCGAGTAATTTAATCATGCTATGAAATTAAGCTATTGAAGTAGAACTTTATATAATAATTAACAGACTTTTAGTTTGGATCAGTTTCAGTAATTATGTATTTCTTAAAATATCATGTAAATGTTTGACGGCACTGGAAAGAATGATGAAGACTAACTCAACTATTCAAAAAAACAAACAAACAAACAAAACATTTATTTTAGAGATTGCACAATAAATAGATCTACTGTATTGACTAAAGACACTTTTTGTAAATTCAATAATTTACACATTGACTACAATAACCTTAAACTGGGGGCAATTACTTATAAATGCATTTAATATATTAAGGTATTAATTTGAACAATTAATTGGCATATGTAATTCACTTAATTAAAATTTGTAATAATGACAAACTTAAATTTAAAAATAATACTGAATTCAAGTACGAGATTAAAATCTACTCAAATGTAAGATAGCTTCAGCCATTGATCTGAACTAACCACTGAATTTTAGTTATATCTAGTGAACAGGTTTGGTTAGCAAAACATTCTGAGAATGTTAAGCTGCATTAAAGTTTGCATAACATCTAGTAGGTTCTAAATCTGGGCTGAAACTTACATTGGAACCATTAACAAAGTTTGTTCTATATAGTATGAATATGGTTAGTATGAATTAAATTCTGACATACTACATTTGGCATGTCATCACTGTCACGTGACCTACCAGCATCAGATCCATCACTTCACTACCACTCAAAACTCCTCTCCGGTGGCTACATGGGATATTAAAGTGTCCACCTAAAGCACACACCAGAATCTCAGTGGAAGTAGTAGGTCATCCGGGTACATTTTGCCTACTGTTTGCCTACTGTCAATTAATTCCGACATACTACTCTTTTGGCGTACTGTTTTTTGCATACTATATAGTGTGATAGTAGGCATATTAGGATACAGAGTTACTCTATGATTCTAAAAAAAAAAAAAAGCCTAAAAAGAACTTCATTTTTAAACCAAACTAGAAATATTAAGGTAAAGCCAGGGTAGCGATTTCACTTTAGAAGTGAACTTTGAAATCTCACGTTTCTTTAGATGCTGCGGTCTGTGGACATTCAGCCGCACTGTGACTGAAGCCATCTGGAGCACTTCCCCTAAGGCACTTCCACTCCAAACCCAATTAGCCAAATCACATTTCAAAAGTGCTGGAGTTTACCTGCCAATGGTCAAATCCTTCAGGTGTCAAAAAGAAGGCTTAGACCTGGAGGAGAGAACCAGAGAGCAGAATGGAGTGGGATTAGAGTGAACAAAAGGGCCACAGATATCCTCCAACACCTGTGCGGGTACTGTGGCCAGTGGAGTGTCTGCTAATGGGAAAAGCCTTTGGTCCAATTTGCAGGTGCTCAGAACCTAATCTCCCATCTTTTAGGATGGGCCGGGTATCTGTTTACGTCTGTACTACTTCAGCAGACTCAGTCTCACTTGATAGGCAGAAGACTTCCATCCACCCTTGCAGCTTAATCTAGGTGATCAATCATTTACATCAGTAATTAGGGCCTGGTGTCAAAACAGAAATGGAACAGGAGCCTGGGGATTTGTGTGCAGTGGGGTTGATATCAGACTTGGCAAGTGTTATGGCCGATGTGGGTCTGCGTGGGTGAGATTGAGGGGGTTGCACGTCTCAATGCCGAACTGTGGTCCAGAAGCCTGAGGTTAAGGCATTCCACACAACTTGATCCATGTTTAAGAATACCATTTGTTCAATGTCTTCCTACAGGCAATCAGGACAAAATCTAGAAGAAAAGCTCTATTAGTACTGCGAGATGAAAAAGCAGTATCTCTTAGGCACGACTCCGCAGTAAAAGAAAGAGCCACTGGCTCTTACACTCTTAAAAATAAAGGTTTCCAAAGAGGGTTTTCACAGCAATCCAACAGAATTTGGTTAAATCGGTTGCCCAATAACCTTTCAGTCAACAGTTCTTAAAAGAACCATTTTTTTTTTAGTGTGAAGGACATTTTAAAAATCTAAAGAACCTTTATCACTTTCAAGAACCTTTAATGCAGTGTAAATCTTAAAGAGGTCATGAACTGCATTTTTTATTATTATTTTATAATGTTCTCTGAGTTCACATATAATGTTAGTGTAATTTTACATAAAAAAAACCCCATCCTAATTTAGAGGTAATAGGCTATTTTCTATCCTGTTTTTGAGCCTCTCTGCAAAACGGTCTGCTTTTATTGGCCGGCGCATTCAAGACTCAAAAGTAAACAGCCACTGCTGTGATTGGCTAACAGTTTCGCTTATTAAAATAACAGATGGATGCTGCTGTGACATACTCTGAAAACAGCATGGGTCATTTGGGTTAAAAACGTATAAATACTTAAATGGTCTGGAACAGACAATGCAATAATGGTAAAAGCAAGTTTACTGATACTTATGTGTTGCAACATTATTGCTGGATCCAAAATAGCCTCTTTTACTTTCAGTCTCTCTAAAAAGCCTGCATCTGCATGTTGTTTAAAAATGAATATGTAGTCAAGTAAAGCAAACAAACAAACAGTGTTTCACTGACTCTCTGCTACTTTTACCCCCTGTAAACAATATAATCGGCGATTCTTTCTATACTGGATGTGGCATAGATTAACACAACAAATCCCCTGACAGTAAACTGATCTCCCACTCTATTTCTGACATATCCCAAGCATTCGCGCCGCATTCTGACCTGAAAGAGAAATAGATTAGAGGCATTGATCTTCTCCTGCAGAGACAGACTTTCGCACTACTATTACGTCATAAAGTGGCACATTCCAAAACGAGTCGTTCTCTGAGCTTGGTTTCAATAAAAGCCATTTTTAAACTAAGAAAGTTTTGAGTTTTGAAACTTACAGGATGTTTTTATAGTACATCGATCTGTTATATGTCAAAAGATCAAGGGAAATTTGATTTCTCAGTTCACGGTCCCTTTAAAGTTTCTTTATGGAACCATGCAAATAAAGAACGTAAGAGTGTAAAACAGAAACATTTAGGAGTCAAATGACTGTATTCAGTTGACATATTACAGATTTGCCCCAGAAAAATTGTTGTTCCAAAGCACTTTAGTTTATAATATTGGTACCACTTTATTTTATGGACCAATTTTCGCAATTTACTAGTTGTTTATGGGCATGCATATTACTAGTATATTGACTGTTTATTAGTACTTATAAAGTACATACTAATGCCTGTATTACCATATCTTAGATCTCTTAATCCCAACCAATACCTAAACTTAACAACTACCTTACTAATAAACAGAAAATGATGGGTTTCTTGAGGCAAAAGGCATAGTTAATAGTTAATTAATAGTAAGAATTTGCCCCCCAAATTAAAGTGTGACCAACATATTTTTACATTTTTTTTTCCTTATCTTTTTTTAATTCAGTAATGACTTTGAATGAGTCACTGACTGATTCTGTTTCAACCTGATGCAAGCACTGTTTCATGAATTGTTTTGACTGACTCTTTTAAAAATAATTATTTGTTCATGAATCAAACATCACTTAGTGTTCGTTGTCATGTGCAGGAAACACTTGCTAAATATATTTTGACTTTTTCTTATTACTGTGGCAAATTTGCATGATTTGTTGCATTTTTAGCCCTTTTTATTCATAGTCTGGAGCCCTTTGTTTTGTCAGTGTTTTGGAGAAATACTGACTGATGGTAACCAGTTGAATTAATTGAATAAAGAATTGAATGAAATCAAACTTTTCAGCATTTGGAGAAAAAAAAGTATCAAAAAAGAAACAATGAGTGACCAATGTGAAGCTATGAATATATTATATTATACAGTACACTCAAAAATGGAGGCAAATCTCAATACTAGATTTTTAATTATTGTGGCAAATTTGTATGTGTCAAGAAGTCACCACCGTCATCAGCGCCCACGTTCACTAGATCTCAATCACCAGATTACTAATCACCCGCACCTGCTGCAGCTCATCAAGCTCCCCTTTATATGCTCTCACTCCACACTCCTTCCTCGTCCGGTCTACCGTTCACATCTCTGAACAAAGCCAGACTCTCTGCACTAATCTTAACTGTGTTTGCTTACCTCAGACATTCCTGTGCTCCACCGCTCCAGTTCTCCACCGATCCAGTTCCTCCTCAATCATCCTGCAAGGACTCAAAGACCCTATACCACCAGCTAAGCCATTTGGACATTCACTCACTGTGTGGACATTCACTCACTGTGCTTTACTTACCTCTCGTCTGCTCCTGATTCTCCCTGCTCCTCAGTCAATAAACTCCTCTGTTTTGATCACTACCTCTGTGTCCCTAGCCTGTGTTGTGACAGAAGACCAGACCAGGATACATACATTCGCATGTCATGGATCCCCGGCCTCCCATGCCTGCCGACATGCTTGAGGAGTTGGTCAACACCATCCGAGCCACCCTCGCAGCAGTCTCCAACCCAGCATCTGCCTCTGTCAGTCCCATGGCCCTTCCTGCTTCCTACGCAGGTGGCACAGCTGAGTGTGGCCTTCCTCCTTTAGGTCTCCCTGTACATCGAGATGCAGCCGCAGAAACTCCCCACTGAGTGCTCAGTGGTAGCCTTTCTCATCTCTTTATTGAGTGGTAAAGCACTACTCTGGGCTCGAGCTATATGGAATGCTCAAAGCACCATAATTAACTCCTACGAAGCTTTCTCCAATCATTTCAAGGAGGTTTTTGGTTCCGCCACTGGAATGCTGTCTGTGCAGGATCAACTGCTGCGGCTGCGCCAGGGCAATTCTTCGATCAACGATTACACCCTGCAATTTCGCACGCTAGCGGTCACCAGTGGATGGAATGAGGCCGCGCTGTTGAGTGCCTATCGTCAAAGGGCTTCATCCCCGTATCCGCGCTCAGATGGCCATCTATGATGATAAAGGGGGACTGGAGAGCTTTATGCAGAGCACCTCACGCATCTCACAACACCCGCACACTGCTAGCCTCACCCGCCTACGGTCCCCCAGTACCAGAACCTCTGCAAGTGGACTCCGCTCGTTTGTCCCACACTCGGGCTCCGCGGGGAACTTAATTTCTCAAGCACTCCAAACTCAACTCAACCTGCCCCGTAAATGACAGCCCCGGGAGCTCCGAGTCGAGACGATCCAAGGAAAGTCGCTGGGGCGTGGATGGGTTATCTATCGAGCTCCCCCTCTGACACTGAGAGTTGGATGTCTGCATGAGGAGACCATCTCGTTTTCCTGGTTCAACCAACATTCTCCAGAAGTCAGATGGGATCCCTGCGATGTTTCTCGCTGGAGTGAGGCCTGTTTTCACAACTGTCTATCCTCTGTTTCCAAGCCGCTCAAGAAACCCTTATGGGTCCAAGTGTGTTCCACCCTCGTCGAAAGCCCTGAACCCCAGGTGAAGCCTCACATCCCATCTGACTACCAGGCGTTCCAGGATGTATTCAGCAAGCAGGCTGCCACCCTCCTTCCACCACATCGGCCATGGGACTGTGCCATCGACCTGTTGCCTGGGGCTATACTCCCCAAGTGTAAAGTGTATCCTTTGTCCATCCCGGCGCGCAAAGCAATGGATGAATACATCCAGGAGGTTTTCCAACAGGACTTCATCTGGCCATCTACAACCTGCCGCCTCAAGCTTCTTTTTTGTGGGCAAAAATGACGGAGGCTTGAGACCATGCATTGATTACCGAGCCCTGAACTCACAGATGGTCAAGCTGCCCTACCCACTTCCCCTGGTCCCAGCCGCCCTCGAGGAACTCCATGGAGCCCGCATATTCTCCAAACTGGACCTGCGGAGCGCCAATAACCTTGCTCGTATCCGGGCGGGCGATGAGTGGAAGACTGCTTTCATCACACCATCATGCCACTACGAGTATCAGGTAATGCCGTATGGATTGACTCACCGTCCGTATTCCAGTGCTTATTCCAGCGTATTCCGAACATCGCCACCACGTGACTTCCAGCAGCTCAGAGAACACCACCTCTATCTGAAGTTGGAGAAATGCGAGTTCCATCGCTCCATGGTGCAGTTCCTCGGTTATGTCCTCAGTCCCGAAGGCATCAAGATGGACCAGGGGAAGGTAACCGCCAACCAGCAGAGGCCACTTCTGCAGTTAGTGAAGGATCTCCAACGATATCTTAGGTTTGGCAATTTCTACAGAAGGTTAATTCGCCAGTTCAGCCTGCTCACGGCTCCCCTCACTTCCATGCTGCGCGGCAAACCCAAGTCTCTGTCCTGGAGCCCCGAAGCCCACGAAGCCTTCCGCAGTCTCAAGGAAGCTTTCAGCACGGCCCCTTTCGCCACCCTGATCCCGAGGCCCATTTCGTGGTTGAAGTAGATGCCTCTACCATCGGCGTCGGGGCTGTGCTGTCCCAATACCACGGTGAGCCTCCCCGCCTCCATCCTTGCGCCTAATTCTCCCAGAAACTGACCCCTGTGGAGCAAAATTACGACATTGGAAACCGGGAGCTGCTGGCCATCAAGTTAGCCCTTGAAGAGTGGTGTCACAGGCTGGAGGGAGCATCAACCCCATTTACAGTAATCACCGACCACAAGAATCTGCAGTACCTGAGAGATGCCAAGCGCCTCAACCCCCATCAAGCCCATTGGGCTCTGTTCTTCACACGATTCAATTTCACCATTACCTACCGTCCTGGAAACCAGAACTTCAAGGCAGATGCCCTCTCTCGTTTACATGCCCCAGAACAACCCTCCGATCCTGAACCCATTCTCCCTCCAGCCCTCATCGTCAGCCCGATTCAGTGGGACCTCACCAAACGCATCCGTGACACCACTCGCACTGAGCCAGCTCCACAGGGAGGCCCAGAATGGAAAAATGTACGTCCCATCCTCCCAACGATTATCCCTTCTGGGCTCAGTTCACGATGTACTGGGCTCTGGACACCCAGGCAGCCAGCGGACTCTCTCGCTCCTCCAAGCTTGGTACTGGTGGCCCAGTATGACCCGGGATGTCATCAGGTATGTAGGCAGCTTCTCAGTCTGTGCCATGTCAAAGACTCCGCGCCACCTTCCATCTGGCAAATTGGTCCCCCTACCAATTTCACAGAGACCCTGGTCGCACATCGGGGTGGACTTCGTCACTGACCTCACCAGTTCTGAGGGCCACACATGTGTGCTCGTCCCCCTGAAGGGCCTGCCCACTGCTCTCGAAATAGCCGAATGTCTCTTCATCCATGTATTCTGTAATTACGGTCTTCCTGAAGATATTGTCTCTGACCGAGGTCCTCAATTCATCTCCCATGTATGGAAGGAATTCGACTCCTTGGTGTTACAGTCAACTTGTCCTCCGGGTACCACCCACAGACCAACGGCCAGACTTAGTGCAAGATCAAAGAGCTCAGACGTTACCCTCCGGTCATACTGCACCAACGATCAGCACAGTTGGAGCCATTTCCTCCCCTGGGCAGAGTATGCTCAGAACTCGCTCAAGCAAACCACCACCGGCCTTACCCCGTTCCAATGCATACTCGGCTACCAACCCCTGCTCTTCCCCTGGACAGAAGAACCGTCGGAGATTCCAACTGTGGACTACTGGTTCCGAGTGAGAGAGTATGGGACTCTGCGCACATCCATCTCCAACGTGCAGTGCGGAGGCATAAGATCTTCGCAGATGCCCGCCGGTCAGACCCCCCTCGATTCAAGCTAGGAGATCAGGTCTGGCTGTCTACCCGGGACCTCCGCCTCCACCTGCCGTGCAAGAAGCTGAGTCCCTGCTACATAGGTCCCTTTCCAATACAGAGGCAGATCAATGATGTCACTTACCAACTCCAGCTCCCAGCCAGGTACAGAATTCACCCCACGTTCCATGTCTCACTCCTAAAGCCTTTTTCCCCCTCCCTTTTTCCAGGACCCACCGAACCAGACACACCTCCTCCCCCAGAGATCTTGGAGGAAACATCGATCTACCAGGTCCGTGACATTCTGGACTCGCGGTGGCGGGGCAGCCGGCTCGAGTACCTGGTGGACTGGGAGGGATATGGACCAGAGGAAATATCCTGGGTGTCCCGGGACGATATCCTAAACCCCTTGCTTCTGGAGGATTTCCATCATTAAAATTAAATTCCATTACTTACCTCTCATCTGCTCCTGATTCTCCCTGCTCCTCAGTCAATAAACTCCTCTGTTTTGATCACTACCTCCCTGGGCTGTGTCGTGACAGTATGTTTTGTTTAATTTATTTATTTTTACAATATTGAGTGATGGTAAGAGAATCATAGAACTGAATAAAGATATTCAATTCAATATATTAATAATAATTATTAGATAATAATAACTAATAATCATTAGATACTATCAAGTTACTGAGCATCTGAATAAAAAAAGAAATGATTAACCACCAATGTGAAGTTATACAAACCCCAAAATAAAAATGATAGAAAATAAAATGTTTTAAAAAGGCACGTAGGGCAGGGACTTGAATTTATCCATCCATTGAGATGGGTGTTTTGCCACTCGAAAATGGAGGCAAATCTCAGTGCAATCCCACAGTTAATTGCAAATGTAACTAGAACTTGTGTGCTAACTTGCAAGTATCGTGACAGATTTATATGCTGAATAATCAACCTTCAAGATCTAAAAAGCTACCGAGTTTTTTGGGGAAAAAAAGGGGGAAAATTAAACAATGAGCAACCAATTTGAAGCCATGCAGAACTAAAAACAAATTACAGAAAATGAAAAGTAAAAAAAAAAGCTACCAAACTGCTCTGAAGCTGGAAGTCCACCTGATTGAAGTTTATTACCCGTGGGAACGAACTGTAGCGTCTGGACCACTCCAACACACAATATATATTTTGTTAGCTAGATTTCACAAATACTTTGTAACACCCCAGGACGCCGAACAAGACCCTGGTTTCATGGTACCCCGATTCATTTACATCCTTGTGGAATGCGAGCCGGCTCTCATTCTGCTTTCTCCAGAAACAAGGGGTACAAATGCACAGGAGAAATGGACTGTTCTACTAATTAATTCATAGGAAAACCTTCTTTGAATGAACACCCATTTTCTTCAGGCCATTGTGTATATTATTGCTGTGTTGTATTTAATCTGTTGTATTATAGACTATTTTTATTCATGCTTACGATAAACTACTCATTCATATAAGTAACTCTACCATGTCTAGTATCTATGAATTCGTCTTCGGATGATCTAACTGAGAGTGCATATTACATGCTGATACCTCTGCAACATATGGATGTTCTAAGAATCATTACTAATTTCTGCATCAACACTCAAGTGAATTACATATGCAAAATACCATGCTTAGAGACAAAGGGCCATAAAAACGCAGAACTCCCACTTGAGATTCCGGACTTCCCCATTGGGCAAGCCCATCTTGAGAGGCGTGAATCTCTGCAGGCTTTAAAGGCCCCACTTCAAGAGACCCGCCCCAGTCGGTGGTTCGGTCTTAAGCTAAGAAGATGTGAAAAAAACGCTTCAGGATATCAAAGATTGTGCCAGGCCTTTCGGCCTAGTCCTTTCCATTCATCAAGTGACTCTGACTCAAACTGGTCCTTTCTCATCAACCAACTTCAGCAAGATCTTGGGGCCGTAAGATCGCATCAGGAATCTTTGTTCATACAGACGTGCAAGTATCAAACTTAGTCGATTTAATTGATGCATTAAGTATCAGTTACACCTTTCTACAAGGTGTGTTTGAACTCAGAATCTGACGTATCCCTGAAGGCTTTGATCTGTTGAATATACATGCAAAGTGGTCCATAAAATCCATTCTTTATGCCTCTTTCTATGCTGAGTTAAACTTTAACCCTTTCCTATACCAACTGTATGTGTGTGTGTGTGTGTATGTGTATGTTAGACCGGCTTAATGTGTTTATGTAGTATGTTAGACTAGTTTAAGTGTTTATGTAGTTAATAAAACCTTACTTGTATCACACTTGACGTGTTCATTGTTTACTCATAACCGGAGTCAATAATCATGCAGATTTACGTTACAAACTTATAGAATTGTACAGTAAGAAAGTTATTTCCTTTAACCAGGAAATTAACGTTCTTAGAATTGACAAGACGGTTGACCCTGGGTGGTCAGCTAAATATCTACAGTGGATCTAAAATATGAATAGTTAATTATAACTAGTTATGGTTAATTATTCATATAAAGCCATGAGCTGATCCGCTACAGAACCCAAGTCTGTTCTTACAATAATAACTCCACAACCTGAGGAACTGTAGGTGTTTCACTTTAACCTTTCACGCTAAATACCAGTTCTATTGCCCAAGGGAGGGCAAGCATTTAAAAGTCTGTCTCAGAATGTAGAGTTTCTCAGCCGAACTAAGGCCACGGTTTGAAGAGGTGGGTCACAGCCATCAACTGGTCCTGTAATGAATTAGTCCATTGGAGGAGGCTGTACAAGGGTGGGGCAGCAGATCAAAGCATGTTTCTCTTATTGCCTGCACCTCAGGTGAAGTTGAGGCATGCAGCCAGTTGGGGTGATACACTGTCCCACACATCACCAGGAATGCATAGAACTTCATATCCCTCTAGAGTCGGGTTTCATGGTGAATGCAGTAGATATGATTACATGCAATCACTGAGATCAGTCATTATGAAAAATGACTGCGGTCAAAATACACATTGAGCTACTGTAATAAAGAAAGGATTCTTCAATACAGAGAGGATTGGCTTGGAGATTTTTTGGTATTAAAAAGTATTATGTAGGCCTGGTTTCACAGTAAGGGTTTAGACTAAGACAGTATTAGTCCATAGTATTGGGACATTTAAGTACATTTTATTAATAAGCCTTAGACAAAAGCATTTCTGGTATGCATCTTGAGACAAAACAATGTTAGTGCAAGTTTCTTTCAGTTAACAGAGCACAGACATGCATTTAATATGGGACTAGGCTTAAGCATTGTCTGTGAAACCTGGGGATAGAATTATTAATAAAACAATGTTTATTGTATTAAAGTATCATGATCTTACAAATAAAAACTAGTATCTGAAGGCTAGGTAATGATTAGTTTTAAGTGTGATTGCATTAGAAATCCTACCATACAAAAAATATGCAAATACAACAAGCTGCCCACAATAACACAGTGGTCACAGGTTGTTAAGTTAATACCCCAAAGTTGCAATATGAGTCGTGACGCACATTAGTGTGTAGCAGATTATCAAAAAAGTAGAGAGAAAAAAGTATGACGGAAACTTAGTTCTGTTCGTTGGATGAGACAGGGATTGCACTGAAAAATAGTTGCAAATCTGAATGCAAGCTTGCAGTTGATCGCAACAAAATGGCAAAATTTTTAATAAATGAAACATAGAACCACAGATGAATCATTCACAATAAATAACATGCATTGAGTGAATTTTCATTTCAAGTAGACTTTAAAAAAATGACATTTTAAACAGCTTAATACAATTACACAAAATTAAAACATGTTTATAATTTTGCTCTCTGTTCTGATTTGGACACAGTACTAAAAAATAATCTCTCCATTTGCCATAACTAGACATATTAGAGTGTGATTGAGAAGTAGCACATATTTCTGTTTCACTTATGTTATGCGTTTAAAAGGTGTCTTTTTGGGGTTGTTGTTTATAATGTTTTCACATTTACTCTGATGTTACAAATAAAGCCTGGGCTTCATAAACGGGAATGTATCTAGTGTTCTATTGACTAACATGTAAAATGCACAGTTTGGCATTATAGGGAAACTACTTCCCAATGAATCATATAATCTTACAAAATCATCCCTGCTGTCTTCATCAATGGCACAATGAAGCTTTGCTAATAGTTTTTGGTCATAAACAGGGCCAAAATTTGAAGTTCCCAGTTTTTTTTTCTTTCCTTATGCAAAAAATAAATAAATAAATGCAAATAACCTCTATTTTTCTTACTTATCCCACCATGGGACCTCACTTATGAGACTCAGTAAGAGATCATCTTCTTTGGACCCTAGAACCAGCACAACCTTGGGCCATATGAAAGCTAAGGGACTTGGACTGAGGAATTATGCCAAGATTCAGTTGACTGTGTAATTGGTATAGCAAAACCAAAATCTGAGAAACATAATTTGGTGTGCTTCGCCATTGCCTGCCAATCATCGGCTTCCAGCAGGTAAAGATAAAGCACTCATTCGGAATAATAGCTCCTCAAACGTGCACTGGGACATAATCCTAGTCAACAAAAAAAGCACTTTGGGAAATAGTGCAGAGGCTCTCTTGAGAACGTGCACTGTATGAAACAAACATCAGAACACAGAAGAGCCCTTGAGACCTCATCTCTCTGAGCTGGATTACTTTCTTGTGGGAACAAGTCGTCAAAGATCCATATTTGCCAGTCTCAATAGTTGCGCTGTATTTACTGTGCAACCACCGAGTGTTAATGCCATAATCGCACGGCTCTGCTGTTAGTCAGACAAAGTGGGTTGTCCCTTAAAGAGGCCGGTGATACAAGCATTGTCAACTGGGATGTGTTTACATCATTCCAACACCTGTTTTTCCCACAAGTTCTTGTGAATGCTCTCTCTGTGATGCTGACTGGGGATACTTGTGAGACAAATGATCCTGGGTTGTGGGACCTGTTGTTGTCTGTTCCTCTTGAGTCAACACAATTATTTGTGGTAGATCAAAAAATCATTATCACGCACAATAGTGTGCTTAATTCATAAACATAACCTCATGGGTTTAGCATGGAGGGAAATACATTTCCTGTAATATTGGAGAGCTTGGATTATAGAACTCATGCTTTATATTCAAAATAAAGGAAGTCATCTTTCATTATCTTCAGCAATAAGAAAATCCTGAAGTTTGAAGAAGTGAGGAATGTGGCTAGCCTTTGTGGCTTTTGATTAGCCTTAATGATCTACCAAGAGGGAAGATCTGTTGAGTTTACAAGGATGTGGTAGAGACAATAAGAGAGAGTGAGCCACAAACCACAAACAAGGCTAATGAGATAATATGTTTGCTAGCTAACAAGGTACCCGAGTACTCTTCAGATTGAGGAGAAAAGGCATGAAGAAAATCCCCAGGGTGTCATTTTAAAAAACGATTGAAAGCCACAAACAGCCAAATCAGAAAGCAAAACACCGATTTGAACTCTGGGCTGAGAAAAAGTTAATTGGAAAAATGTGCATCTACTGTAACCTACATTTTTGCAAAACAAAATTTTTTTTTACCTAAACTAAAAAAAAAAAAATTCACTGCAGTTTCCAGCCGAAATGAACACCAGTGGCAGTAAAACACTACCAACTTTTGCTCCTTTTCACACAAATTATGATCATTGGACAGATTTTGGATTAATAAACACTTATTTGTGCACGATTCCTTGCACAATACTATGTTATGAGCTCAAAACAGTTTTACCATAGTGCATGATTTGTAAACTAATAAATGTTTATGTTTGCATCACGTGACCAGCTCCATATGTGTGGCTTTTCTAAAGTAGTAAACTAGCTCGGTAGCTCACCTGGTACAGCACTGCATTTGCAATGTGGCACAAAAAAAACAATAAAACCCAAAAAGAACTAAAAGACTTTAAAAAAAGAGCTAAAAAAAAAGTAAAAGAGCTCAAAGACTTATTGACGCACATATTTCACATTTAATTTTGTTAACATAATTGGTCAGGTTTTGTGTAGGTGCTACGATTTTGTATTAACCACTCTCTAGACATTTCATTTTCAGACCTGCCCAAGACGTGTAACAACCAATGTAATAAAATGTTGCAACATAATGTCATTTTCAGAAATTAAGCCACAGGCACATTTTTCCAATGAGCATGGGTTGGAAAAACTAGTTGTGCATCCTTACAAAAAATAATATACAGCCTTACAGGAATATTCTGAGTTCAATGCAAGATAAGCACATTGCGGTGTAATGTTGAGTACCACAAAAATAATTTCAACTCATCCCTCCTTAGTTAAAAAATAAAAAATCAAGTTTAAAGTGAACCACTTACAATGAAAATTAATGGGGACTTTTTTGGGGAGGATTTAAAAGCAGAAATGTGAAGCTTATAAATTTATAAAAAGCCCTTACATTAATTCTTCTGTGCATTATTTGAGCTTCTGAGGGTTTTAGACATTAGTTCAGTTATAAAACTGAATATAACTTTACACAGAAATGGTTAGTATAGGCAATTTTGTTTTTTCGCAGTAAAATCATCTCTTGTGGTCATAATATTTAAAGTGTATAACTATTTTTTATTTTTTTTTAAAGGAGAAAAAAAGTCAAATTTTTGTGGTCATGAGCATTATGGCTACATGATCTTAACATGTATTTGATCCAGAATATTCCTTTAATAAACTTACAGTCCTGCCACCCTTGCTTCGATTGAAGATTTTCGATTTCCTTACAACTGTGCGTCTTCAACACAAAGACAGTACATTGCCTAGGCCAAATAAAAGGGTCGACAGGTGTGTTCTGCCCGTGATAATTATTCCAATCAAACCCAACACCTGTTTTCTGCTCTCCTCTCCCACATGTAGGCTGTTAGCCCCTTGACATATGTCACCTCTCAATCTCACGAGGGCTAATTCAGCGGTTAGCACAAAGAAATAAACACAGATGCTTCTGGAAAACGAAAAAGATGACCTGCAACAGCTTGGACTGTGAGTGTAATGCTTTCATTTCAGTTCTTTGAGGTAAGCTGGTTTATTACACGAAGCAAATGTCGATTTGATTCTGCTTTTTGAGGAAAGACATCATGGGACATGGATCGAAATCTTTGCATTGGCAAATAAACTGCAATATGTGTGTGGTATCAGGGTCTTAGCTCTCTTTGCTAATGTTGCTTGTGTTTACCATCAAGATGTCCCTGATGTGACCACAGGGTTTGCCTTTTTCCTCTTTCGGGCTACAGCGAGATCGCTTGATAAGCTTTCAGCCTCCCCTTTGACGGTGGCTGCTCTTAGTCATGTTAACACGGCCCCATTACCCATTATCAGCTCCCAAGGGCCAAACTTGAAAAACAACAGAGGGTAACTTAAAATCTGCTGGAGAAAGCATTCTATGTCTATAATTCTCAAGTAAGATGGAAAAAACTCTTAACTGATTGACTTTGCTGTAGCAGTTCTTTTAACTGGCTGGGTAGAGAGAGGAGGGCGTTTTTTTGATGCATTAAAATCTTGAACTTGGAAGAAAGAGAGAAAAAAAAAAGTTAAATGATGCAGAACGGTTCTGTTTCACCCTACATTGCAGGAGATTATGACCTCTCGAAATTCAATTCTACTGCGATTTTACCTCCCAAATGAGCAAGTCCCTGCAGCAATAAGCATAATAAAGTACTCTGGAATGAGTGCTGCAACGCAGGAGTATTACGCAAACATATTGTTTTTGCACATTTGTGTGTTTTAACAATTCAAGATCCCATTCGAGCAGCAAAAAATGTGCCTGTGCCAGAGAGAGTTCATAAATTACAATAGAGAGTAATAGGAAGAACAATGTTTTTGAACCTTGAACATTGTATAGCCCATGGCAATTTAGGCTGAGGAATTCAGCTTTGAGGTTTTGAGATTCTGAAGCTTTCTATCATCCAAGTTAGCATATGTATTTCAAATACATCCATCACACAAAAGCAAAACCTTCAAGGAACACCAAATTGTTGATGAGAAATGCTGATCCTAGAGCAAAGGAAATGCCTGAGAGTCTGGAACTGAAGAGATGTTGATAAGACTTCGTATTTAGTATGCATCTTGCTTTTTTGGGATTTAAATTTTTTTTTATTTGAAAGTCCTTTCACATTCAAATGGCTGATTTTTTTGTAGGATTCAACTAATGAAATTGGTTAATTATTTTTATTATTATTTTTTAATTTTTTTTTAAATATCCTGACTTTATACAATGCTAAATCCAACATGTATTTAAATTCATCAGCATGGGATTTTAAAATGTTTTACATTGAAGTGCACTTGAGTCATGTGAATCAGCTGTTTCCAGTGAAGGGAACTTATTAATAATTATTAAAAACCACAATTTATAAGTTTAAATATTGTGTTATGGACATTAATAAAAATAATGAGAATACTGTCTGTTTACAAGGATGAATAATAATAGTAGAGGCCATTACGTTTCATTTCAAGTTAGATTTATTTGACTGTAAAAGTAAAGTTTGCATAAATGTAATTTAATTGGTTTGTGAGCATGCACTGTAAAAAAATTTTTTTTGTACGTTGTAAATAAAACATATTACTGGAATATATTTTGCAAGTAAATACTGTTTCAGTCTTAAGATTTTCAGGTTTAATTCAATGTCGCAAGGGTCAATTCTTCGAAATTGAGATTAATACATCATCTGAAAGCTGAATAAATAAGCTTTCCATTGATGTATGGTTTGTTAGGATCGGACAATATTTGGCAGAGATTCAACTATGGAATCTGAGGGTACAAAAAAAATCTAAATACTGAGAAAATCCCCTTTAACTTTGTCCAAATGAAGTTCTGAGCAATGCATATTACTAATCAAAAATCAAGTTTTAATATATTTACAGTAGGAGATTTACAAAATATCTTCATGGAACATGATCTTTACTTAATATCCTAATGATTTGTGGCATAAAAGAAAAATCTATAATTTTGACACCTACAATGTAGTTTTGGCTATTGCTACAAATATACCCCAGCGACTTAAGCTCCAGTGTCACATTTATGAAATGTACTACCAATTTCTGAGTGAAAAATTTCTACACCATTTTTTTTCCCCAGTGTAGTAAGATGGACTAGATAGATAGATAGATAGAAAAAAGTGTCATTTTTTTCAGTTACAAATTCCCCAAAATCGTACTTACAAAGTAGAGTAACAAGTTCTTTACACCTCTCATTATAATATACAGACTCTATTAATCTATTAAACAAAAGCCTGAAAAACAAGATACGAAACTGCTTAACTTGAAATCGGGACACTGAGATAAGTGTCGAGCTCTGTGTTTTTCAGCATACTGTACACAGCAGCCTACAGGTGTTAAAGCAGAAGAACTCAAAAACAATAGCTTGTCTTTCTTCAGCTATCCTCAGGTAAGGCTTTAGCCCACCTGGTACAGGTAAAGCACAGTTCTGATCTGCCCCTTCAACTATATATTGGATACAAAGCACAAGGCTTTAAGGGATTACAGAAAAATCTTCATCAGGCCTCGGAGCTGTGGTCAGGAAGGGTGGGGTTGGCGTGGCCTGCAACCCAAGCGGATAAACTCACTAAAATCTCAGCATCATTACCCTCCATCATTTTGCATCCATGACATCATAGATGTTTATACGCTGGCCTTGCCGTGCTCCAGTAACACCAGGGACGGCGGTAGGCCCGAATGACACATATCTTTCCAATCTTTGTACTGCGCATTCAAATATTCGACGGAAACCTCGCCTGGACCTCAGTCGGTGGCTTAGCCTGGGGCAACGGAACGCACAGTGGCCTTCTCATTGTCATGCATCAATGAGTGCGAGGGCCCATGGGGTCACATGGCTCAAGGGTTTATCCTCTATTGTTTTTTGAGCTGCTGAGATTTTTCAGTGATGATTTCAGAGTTTTTTTTACTTCTTTTTTTTTTTGTGGAAACTGTTATAGATTTTTTTTTTTTTTCAAAAAAGAAATTAATACTTTTATTCAGCAAGAATGCATTACATTGATCAAAAGTGATGATAAAGAAACATTTTAATGTAACAAAATATTTCTGTTTTAAAGTAATGCTGTTTTTTTATTATTTTATTTGTCAAAAAAAA
The DNA here is from genome assembly GCF_001515645.1 of Sinocyclocheilus grahami. Taxonomy (NCBI): domain Eukaryota; kingdom Metazoa; phylum Chordata; class Actinopteri; order Cypriniformes; family Cyprinidae; genus Sinocyclocheilus; species Sinocyclocheilus grahami. The sequence goes on along the minus strand of NW_015505778.1, from coordinate 362,676 downwards.
AAAAAAATGAAGTAGCAAAAACTGTTTTTACCCTTTATGAACTGCTATTAATACCCGAGTAACAAATCACCAAATCAGCATATTAAAATGATTTCTGGAGGATCATTTGACAAATAAGTTGATCGTATTGTCAACAGCAGACTGTAATTTCAATCATTATTCACTGAAAAACTTTGTCTATGCTGTGTTTCTCAAATCAAATATGTACTGTATATAATTATGTATTCGGTTTACACCCAGCATTTTTACGTCTAGCTGGTGCAACCGGCCCCTGGCAACTAGCTGAAATAAAAAAAATATATACTAAGTTTAAAGTTTTAAAGTTATTAGATTAAAATATTACATTACTCACCATGCTTTCATGCCTTTATGCAATACTAAAGTGCAATTCCCATGGGCCAGTGCATTAATAGCAGTAATTAATTACTAAGAAATTCAGCAATTATGTTAAGTGTTCAGTGATTCATAGTTCATTGCATGTAGAGGGGAACTTCCATAATGCACCATATACAGTAGGGTACAATAATATGTGACTACATTGAAAATCTGGTATGTAAAATCTAATATAACCTGGAATTAAACAGAAAGTGTCAAAAAAAAACATACAAATTAAGTTCTGCACTTTTTCTAGGTCACCAATCAAATGTAAGCAAATTTCTGACACTGACCATGTTAACATTGTCAAATTATGCTGGATGAATGGATCATCAGGTTTTCTCATGTCAGCTCAGCTGATGCTGTACGCAAAACATACATTTATTACATTTACATTTATGCATTTGGCAGATGCTTTTATCCAAAGCAACTTGCATTGCATTTAAGGTACACACTTTATCAGTTCTTGCTTTTTCAAACAAATAAATAAATAAAACACAAAAGAGACTAAACACACTTGCATACTTGAATGAGATGTGTAGCTCTTGCAGGTGCACTTTTTGTATATCACAAAGTCTGTGAAATAAACCAGCACCATTTCTTTTGCATGTGCCAAGGCAAGCATTACAAAAACGTAGGCCAGGGTAACTTGGCAATGATAAATATCATGTCTGGAACGGCTGCTTTCCAGATGAAAACAGCTAATGAGGAAGTAAGGTGGAAAATCAGTCAAATCAGGTGGGTTCAAGGCGGGTGGGCTGCAGGTGTCCACCCATCACTGGCCTGATACAAACCAGAGCACCTCAGAGCTTGCAGTTTAAGTCATATTCTCTCTCATGCAAACACTCAAAATAAATGTTCATTCGCAGGTGTACTGAAACAAACATGGCATACAATGTTATATTTTCATACAAAAAATAAAGGAACGAGTTGAAAAGTGAACAGAAACAGAAAAGCAAGAATGTCTGGCCAACTGGAGGAAAGCCAAGTTTTGAAAGAAAGTCTGGTTGTTAAAGTCAAGTGCACATTACACTACAAACCTGTGATTAGATTGCGTAAAATAAAGAGGCCATTAAGCAATTAAAGTAGAAGATAACATCAGCTGTGCAAGTTCAAAAACCATTAAACCAAGTGTAAACGTTTGTCTTCATGTCTCTAGGTCAGAAATTTTGTGATAAATCGTCTGATTTCTGTGGAATATATCTGAAATCATAATCAAATTAGTCAAGACATTCAATAAACAACCACAAAAGGGACAGGGGATGTGTAGAACTTGAACGGCGACTGGTTTGTGGAAATCCATGAGGATTCTATGTGGACCTGCTTAAAACCTCCCAATAATGCATTAGATTAAACAGAGTGCACCTTGAGTTTGATCAACCACAACCATTAATGATCATGCTGTTTGTTTCACTCCAACTGTGACCACAAACAGGTCTGAATCAAACCAATTACTTAGTCCGCCCAAAACCAGCCTCTAATCAAACCAATTACTTTACTTGTCCAAAACAGACATTCCCAATCCTTTGATACTTTCCAGCGCTAAAGCCGTGATAATTGGTTTATTTATGTTTTGCTTCATAGCCAGTGTAGAAATAACAAGGATTTCTCATTTACATAGATGAGCGAGATGAATATCCAAATGAATAAGCAAAAAGTTGAATGAAAAGCAAATGGGTCAATGACAAATAAGAGTGTCTATAAAGAAATGGAATTAGAAAAAAGAAAAGAAAAACACACGCTTGCCAAGTTCTTAGAAATGTATTCGTGTTGGTTTCGTATGGTATCAAAACTAATAATAAATTGAAATGACTACAGCTTAAATGATTCTAAAAATGTAACGTCTGTTTCATAATTGTTATTATATATTGACAGTTTCAGACAATTTTCCAAATGAGCAATGAACCAAGTTTTGCTAAAATAATATTTTGTTTTCTAAGACATAATAAATCTTTTCTAGAATTTCATGCACTTTTTCAAGATTTTTTTTTTACTTCATGATTTAGATGATTTGGATTTTCTTTTTTACAACTTGACAATAGTCAAAAAAATTCCCTAGTGAAAGTGAGTGGAAAGCAGAGAGGGACGCAGAGAAATTGATCGAAAAGACGCATCTCGATGGGAACATATGGCAGCAATTGAGGAGAGAAAGCGCTGTCTGACCAGCTGCAATTAGCATACTGGCTCATGTTGGCCTTTCTTTTAATAGCTTGGATTGCCATGTTTAGACTAAAAATAAATGGGCCAATTTTGGGCTGTGGGGACTGTCATTTCAGGAGCATGAACTCTGACCTCGGCCAAAACTGGATGTCCAGATGGAACGTAGTGTCCGTGACACAAAACCACATCCCTTCAAATCCAGAAGAAATGGCTTCCACACCATCTGCACACATCCTTACAAAATACCTCACAATTGGTACACTCTTAAAAATAAAGGTTTCAAAAGCAGGATTTCACAGCGACGCCATAGAAGTACCAATTCTGGTTCCCTGGAGAACCTTTCAGTGAACAGTTCTTTAAAAAACATGTTTTTCTTAGTGTGAAGAACTTTTTAATTGTCTAAAAAACCTTTTCACACTGTTTATGCACATTTTGTGCATGGTAAAAAGTCCCATGGATGTTAAAGGTTCCTTATGGAACTACACATTCCAATAAATAACCATTACTTTTAAGAGTATAGTGTGAAGAACATTTCATAATATAAAGACCCATTGTCCTCTATAGAACCTAAAAAGATGGTTTTAAGATGGTTCAATTTATTGGACATAAATGAGCACGGTGTTATACATTAGAAACGAAACATGCCCCTGAAAATCAATACCTAAACCAATTTTTGGTTCCCCAAAGAACCTTTCATTGAACAGTTCTTAAAAGATCAATTTTTTTTAGTGTAAAGGACATTTTAAAAGGCTAAAATATTTTTTTTCCACTATAAAGAACCTTTGGTGGAATGGTGGAAAGGTTCTTGAACCACAAATGCCAATAAATAACTTTTTAAAAGCTATACATAACATTTTCTAAACAAAAATACAATGCATCTTTGTAGGTATATTTGTTTTTCCATAGCAATTACACTGGATTTCTCAAACTAGCATAAGTGTAATAATCTAAAGCCGGTTCTAGATCTCTATCTAGAGTTTGATGGGGTGTGAACAGGAAACCCACTGCACTTGGGACTCCGATAGCCAATCCCTAAATCACCTTCTATGTCCGCCCTGAAACTATCTTCTGCTAAATTTCCCTCTTGTTTAAATGGAATTTGCCGCCAGATTCAGGCTGAAATTGTTCCAGAGTGCCGGGCCTGACTAGTAGTCCGGCACAGATGTTCAAATAAGCCCAAGAACAACAAGAAGAACCCTTCACACCTGGCAAGTCTCAACACAAAACTTGGCACCCCAGAAACTGTAGGCTTGTCCTGGCTCAACCTTTCACCCCTGGTGATGTCAATGTATCCTTCAGCCAATGGGAGCGCTCCGGCCTGCCCTTGACTTTGCTGGCCCAGACAGATGACAAATGAATCTATCAGATTAAATGCTTTTTAATGGCATGTGGAGAAAGTCAGCGAGGACCCTGCTAGAAGCCATATGTGGATTTGCTCAGATAATCATTCAAAATGAGCTCTAATTTGTAATCCGCTCTGCCTCACAGGGGCCCGTGCGCAATCTGCATTGTTTGTTTCTCCAGATGCACTGTATGTAATGACAGCAGAGCTTTGTAGTGTTAGACAAAGTCTAACTCTTAGTGTTCTTGCCTACGGCCAAGTCATTTATTCCATCTGAAGCAGAGGAATACATCTGAAAATGTCAAGGAAAGTAATACAATAAGTCATGGTACTATTCCTTCCAGAATGAAATGGAGACCACCTGAGAATTACAGTGTCCAAATAATTTCACACTTAATTAAACTGGACTGATAATGGAGAGCGCATAAAAGGACTGTGAAATATCGTGTCTCCTGAGACACAATGTCCATAACTAATTGGTCTACTTTGCGAAAGCTTTTCTGAATCATATTGGAGAATATCAAATGTAGGGTTGTCAAAGGGACCAACTTCGCTATCAGTCGGTACTGTAATTTAAAAAATGTGACGATACCAGCATTTCCCGCTAGCATTTTGAGCGCTGTTAAGCAGATTCTTAAACACCTCTGATTGGCCATTGTGTTCAATAGATGTGTCTTTGATTGGCTACATTTCTACTCACATTTTTTCAATTTCAATTCCGACTGGTTCTGAAGTCGATGCTTTAGGCAACCCTAATCAAATGTAGTCTGCGCCTATGAAGCTATTAATGCAGTTAGACAAGTCAAAAACAGAGATTATTTCGCATAAGTATCAGTGTTTGTTAAGGCATCTGTGTGTATTTTAAAGGGGTCATATGATGCGATTTAAATTTTTCCTTTCTCTTTGAAGTGTTACAAGCTCTTGGTGCATAAAGAAGATCTGTAAAGTTGCAAAGACTAAAATCTCAAATCCAAAGAGATATTCTTTATAAAAGTTAAGAGTCAGCCACGCCTACCTAAAACGGCTCGTTCTAACACGCCCCCACATGTCTACATCACGATGTGGGAAGATTTGCATGACGCCGCCCAAATGTTCACGCAAAGAAAGAAGGCGTAACTTTTATTTTCGCTGTAGTATTGTTGCCGCCACCGCCATGACGCTGTGTTTCGTTGTGAAAAGGAAACTACTTTGTTTGGCCTTCCAAAAGAGGACGATATCCGCTTCGTCATGCCTAGAGCTGATCCGTGCTGGTCGCTGAGGAAATACTTCAACTTCACGCTGTGGATCGCCGGATCGACTTTCACCGTGGACGAAGCGGAGTCCAGCCTGGGGTCGTCACATGTGGTTGCCGCAAGCCTGCTGGACGCTCCATCGTCGAATCCGCAGGCTGCGCCGTTCTCAAGCCCACCGGCCGCCGCTCACTCTAGCCTGCTGTGTGTGATGCTGTGTTTCATTGTGAAAGCGAAACTATTTTGTTTGGCCTTCCAAAAGAGGACACAACTAAATCAGTGGTTAAGTTGTATTTACAACACTGTTCCAGAACACTTCAACCAAAATATTCAGATGTGTGCAGCACATTTTATGGAAGACTGTTTCCTGATGCTGGGAGAGTAGACTACAATGCCGGCTGTTCTGACTCACAGACTGTAAGTACGTTTTTCATATTTAAAGGGTTTGCTACTGATGATTCAAACGCGAGTTTTGGGCAGTGTAGAGTAGCGCTTGTTGTTTGTAATTTCTCCGATCACAAATGCAGACATGGTTTTATGTTTACGTGGCGCGATGCAACGCAACGCGTAAAAAGACAGTATAAGTCATTATAATCTGTAATTATGTCCCCAATGGGTGCAACAAATGCCTCGTTTGTAATGGGTTTTAATGTTTTTGTCTCGCCACTCCGGCCGGGACACGGCATCAACAGTATGTGAGGGGCGTAACATTTCCGTCACACGCTTGAGGTATTTGGCCAATTACAATGCACTGGATAGCTGGCCAATCACAGCACACCTCGCTTTACAGACCGATGAGCTTTGTAAAAATCGACACGTTTCAGAAAGGCGGGGCATAGAGGAGAAACAACAATGTACAGTATGTGGAAAATAATGTGTTTTTTGAACCTTAAACCGCATAAACACATTTCATTACACCAAAAACACAAAATATTTTTCTTTTTAACAACATCATGTGGCCCCTTTAATGCTCATACTTCAGCAAACCCCTGATTCTAAGTATTACACTTTAGCACATAATTTGTCTCAATATGAATCATACAATTTGTTGAGATGTGGTATTATTTTTCTAAGTGATCAGATTTATGATTTCTTATATAACTTTCAAAAAATAATGCTAAATTATGTTTATGATAATATCCTTAAGTCTATTAGCCACACCAAGATTACCTTTATTTGAACACAAAAAAATACAGTAAAAACAGTACATTTGTAAAATATTATTACAATTTAAAAAGTAATTTATTATAATTTGTAATAATAAATTAAATATAATTTATTCCTGTGATGAAAAGCTGAATTTTCAGCATCATTACTCCAAAAATCAAACTGAAACAAAAGCCTTCCCAATGCACAGAAGGTGAGCTAACCAACAGCACTGCACCTACAAATGATTCCAGTCTCAACTTGTGATAACGTTTAGCTCCAAACTGTTTGACGTCATCTGAATAGAGGTTTCCCCTCATTGCAATTCCTTCAGCAGCTCTCACACACACACACATGCGCGTTCACACACACAAATATGCACACACACACACACCTGCAGCTGTTCTGATTAATAAACTCCCAATGGCAGTCCGTTAACAGGCCAGCTGTAGAACAGCAACGGAACCATGTGTGAAATTAGCATGCTACAGGTCCTGTTATGTGCCAAACACGACCATTACTCACACACTAACACATATCCCTATAAACTGAGACCAAGCCTGGTTTATTTGGACTAGAGTGGACATTCATTATGTCACTGCTATCATAGATGTCACAATACAATGAATAAAATATATTTTTAAGAAGGAAAAGGGTTGAGTTTTAAATGACTTGGCTACTTTTGTTTGAGTGGTCTTTTTTGTTAATGTTTTTTTTGCTATGTGCTTGGTGATGAACTAATTTCTAACATGGAAAATTATTAAGAAATATTCTTGTGAATATTATTTTGGAATATTGTTTAAATTTGTAATCAATTCATAGGCTTTTCATATGTGTCTCCATACAATTTCAGTTTCCATCCGGCTAGTCTTTCGCAATATCCTGTAAATGAACTGTTTAATAAATAAAGCAAGTTCCTTTAATGACATCATCCAGGAAGTGACAACATTTTACAGGAAAATTACAGCTCAAATATTATGGATCTGATCAATTCTGTGATATTTTATGCTATCAACTGCTTTTCTTTTTTTTTTTTTTTTTTTTACTTTAAAGCATTCTATTCTATTTTATGCAATTACAGAAACCTGTATTATATTATCAAAATGTAAAAAAAATAAATAAATAAAACTATCATCAGATACACACAAACGCAAACGTTTTAACTCATCAAAATAAAAGTTCACTTTAACTTGAAGCAACTGAAATCCAGAAAAACATTCACCAGAAAACACGTAACTTTGGAAAAATAAAATGGAACTTGTCAAAAAATATAATGGATTTCATAGGGCCCTAATATGTCATTTTTGTTAAACATTTAATAAATCGATGTTAAATTGTGCAGGTTGGAACCCAGAAAAATTAAAGTGGAAGAAATAGAATTTAGGAAAAAATAGTTTGAGTAAAAATAAAACAGATTTCATATGGCCCTTCTTTAACTCTTCAGTTCCATCCTGTTACGTTCCACCCTGTTACATTTCTTGAAACACTATAATCAATCAAATATAAATATTCCTTGAAGTATATTCATGACAAAACTAGAAATCATTCAAATATACACAGTATTGTCTTTTTAAGCATCACTAGATCTTCCTAGCAGATAAATTGTGTGTATTGAGATCGATGACCCACGCGTATCCCTCAGATAAGACTCTGTCCTCAGTATTTTTGCCCTTTTCCACTCCAATCAAACCCATTCACAAAAGCACACTCACATCCTCTGCCTCTGAAACACTCAACGCCCCAACAAAGACTCTCTACACATCCTGGATGGTCATGTGGTGACAATGTGTGCGCTGTGGTGGAAGTCTGCGAGAGGAGGAAGCGAGCTGTTGCCCCGAGCGACTCGTCCTAGGGAGGAATGTTTATCGTGTCCAGTGTCTTTGATCTCGCCCACTTAATAACTTCCTGCACACTGTACGTGAACTGCTGCACTGCCACATAGAGGAAGCAGGGGGAGGCCATTAGATGTGGTTACTCCTCCACTACCTTCCACAAGTCATTAGATAGAGGCTGCGATAAGGTGCACAAATCTCATGGTTTCAGGGTGTTGTGGCTGATTCCTTGAGCATCTCTGAGGACCAAGCAAGACAGCCTTTAATCACTGTCTGGCTTCAACTGGCGTCTCCAGTGCTGGGAACTTCGCCGTATGGTGGCAGACGGATGCCCGAGCCAAGCTTTACGTGCTTTATGGCAGTCTTAGGCATGGGCGCAGACAGGATTTCATCTGATGGTACGCACAGAGGGTACATTTTTTGGCAAAAACTAAAAATTTGATTTTTTGATACATAAGTAGTAGTTTCGAGTTTTATGCAATTCTATAAGACTTGAGACTCTTTGGACCAAACAATCGGTGAGAGTAAAGACCCATTCATGAAAAGAAAACAACTATAACGATAACAATTTAGTTTTAAAACGTATTTAAAATCCACACAACAACTTTAACATGGAACAAAATCGTTGCAATCACTTTTTTTTTTTTTTTTGCAGCTGATACATGATAACAGTGACAATGAACTTCAGCATTTAAATTGGCAGATGACAAAACTCCAGCATATGCTTATAATAAACAGAACGTTATCATGCATTGGTGTGGATGCTAATATAGCTATCATTATTGTACATGGTTATCATTATTGGTGTGAATGGGTTTTAAAGGGATAGTGAATAAAAGGAATTCTGTCGTCATTTAGTGCCTGCTTACACCTGGTCACTTCATGCGTTTCCTCTGATTGAATAGCTTGATCATAAAAAAAAACAGGTGTAAATGCCCTCCGAGACACTTTCAAGACAGATTTAAATCCACTCGCTCAAACCACTTCAGGAGGTTGTCTGGGACGCATTCCAGATGAAACTGGACAAGTGTAAATGCATCTGGCTGTTGAAACCACATACTGTATGTCAAATTTTCTCCTTCCAAAATTAGAAAAATATAAACGTGTGAGAACGTGTTACAGGCTATATGACATGTCATAGCCAGATATGACAGCTCTAATGCAAAATGCATCGCCGCTGATGAGTAGCGGAGTATCTCTTCAGAAAGCCGACTTACTGAATGTAAGTCACAGATGCTCAACACACAATCATTCATTAAATGTAGTGAGACTAACTTATCTTTCCAGTGCTGATACCGCTCTTTCTCTGAAGTATATCGATTCTGTTTGTTTTACTGACTGAGAAAACACTTCAGATGATTCAGTGAGAGAGAGCGGTCTGAAAAAATGCGATTCAGATCCAATTGATTCAATGCATTTGGCCAATTCACTGACAAGAAAGAATTGACTCAAAAATTCAACTCAGGTTGAGAAGTACTTTTTTAGTATGTCCAGCATTCATGTAACTACTACACACTTCTTTAAGACGTGCGAGTCTTCGGATCAAATGATCCGCGAGTGAAAACGGTACACCTGAGCAGAACGAATGTTTGAAATGCTTTGAAACCCCAAAATGGCAAAAAGCAACAAAGACATCCATCCAATGCATGTTCAACAGGAAAACAACTGAAAACAGTGCAGGTAGACACAAAAACACTTGTGCAAATGGAAAGTGTGTAGAGAGACAAATAAATGCGAATTGACCGCTTTGCAAACCCGTTTGGCCAATACAACGAAAAGAAAGAACCGCCTCCTAAAGAATGATTAATTCACAAATGATTGTCATCACTGGTACAGTCGACAGAAATATGCGATACACATGATTGCTTAAATTGCATTGAAAACATTTCTCAGGTACAGTTGCAGGCGCCACTGGTCTTGGGCTTCGTTTTTTTAGAGCTCACATGGAGACCAAAGTTCACGAAGTACTATTAATCTTGATGGAGGTACCTTGGAAGGGACTTTGCGCATGCCGTGACAGGTCTGACTGTGTCTGGTTCTCAACTTGACTTGTTTTCTGGGCAATCCTGTCAATCATAAAAGCTACATGCTGTTTCTGGGAACCGTGACTCAGTGCAGGTCAACGCTTACAACCCCTCTCCGACTCGCTTAGGTATCGGTTGGGAACTTTGCTGCCCTACATTCAACTCAAGCCCTCAGGTTATCCGGCTCCTCCCTATGCAAACCCAATTGCATGTAGGAGATTCTCACAAGCCTTGAAACAGGGATAAACCTGGCTCCACACCTGGGAGAGGCACAAGCAGGGACAACCTGCTGGCTCGCCCGTGAAGGATTGGCGATTCAGGGGAATTATATTTCGTACTTCCTTATAACTCTTATGTCATTCCACAAAGCGCTGTTGCTCTTTTGACTTTAGGCCAGGATTCAGTCTGTCAGTGGCGTGATGATGGCTGGGCAGTTGGCGTGGCGTGGCGGCGCTCATGTACTTCGCTAGAGCCAATGGGTGTAGCCGATGAGTGTTACAGAAAACCTTTTGTTTCTCAGTGAGTGACGAGATCTACATAGGCAGGATTTACAGAATGTTCCTCAAACCATTGGTTACCAAGGGTCATAAACTGTTGTTTCCCATTAGAGCTTTCTGGGTGTTCTAGGATGAACAAACATGGCAATCGTCCAGGCTGTTCTAGAAATATAAACGACGCCTGTAAGAAAAGCCTCCAAAGTTGAATATATGTGATTAGTTAAATTCTATGCATCGTGTTTGTTTAATAAATAATTCAGCAAATTTAATGTTTCAGGTACCAATGATTATGTAACTCCATTGAACACAATTTCCAATATTCAAATCCACTGTGCAGAATTATACCAAATCAGCACTAAACACTGTAAAAAGTGCACTGAAAGCATTTTAAAATTTAAATATACTGTATACACTGAAATGGTTTTATATATATATATATATATATATATATATATATATATACCTATTATTTATTAATTTCACAAATAAATTAAAAATAATCTGGAATGATTTGTTTGTTCATAAATATCATACCACATGACATTTTATAACCTGAACTAACCTAGCCTTTTCATAAAAAGGTCAAATTATTTAGCCTCATATCAAATATTATTAGAGACTTGCTGACCTGTTTTATGTTGTTTATGTATTTTTTTCCTGCATGTTGGTTGGACTACATGACAAAAGTGGTTGCACTATACTTTACAGACAAAGGTTTTTCAAATATTAATAAGTAGTGAAGCTTTTTTTTCCTTTCTAAAAAACATTCAAAAGATTATGCAAAATATTTTTGCCAACTAAAAAAAAAAAGGTTTTGTTTTGAAGATTTTTCAATTATGATATCAGGACAGTTGTATCGCCCACATATGTTTTATTTCATGCTCCATCAAAAATATCAACATTAATTTTATGATTTTGATCATATAAAAGGTGTATTAAAGATACTGTATTGTATGTTACTGTATGAACTGCATTTTCATGTGTTTCTGAATACATGAATAGACAGATCAAGACAGAAAAATGAGTGTCATGTCATTGACCCAGTAAACAAACAATACTAACATTAAATAGTGGCACTGGCAGCTCTGTGAGATGTGCAGGCTCAGAACAGCAGTGGAGCACAAATACTGTTATTATGGCACAACGTGTCATGGCAGTCATGGTGAAAGGGCCGGCGTCTTTCATATTTCTCATTCAGCAATGCCCTCTAGCATGTTTCTTTGCTGTCAAACTGTGAGGCTGGCATACACTCACAGCCCGGCTTTGTTCCAAAGATCTGGAGTGTCAGGAACCCGACCAGCCCAGTTTCTATTGACTCACAAATATGGGAGTAAACATTCCTGCTCAGTTACATTCTGTTTGCAAAATATCATTTTTCAAAAGTGCTACAATATATAAAATAAGTGCCACAACAAAAGTGGAGAGAATACTGTATATGTTTCCATGACAGCATGATTGCTTCAACTGACAGGCCACTTGTTGGACAGTAACAAATGCTTTAACACTCCCATATTTTTTTATGGCGGCACCACCAACATGTTTACAAACACAAGCCTAATTCTGGAGCACAGGAGACATCATTTCACCAGACAACAGTTAGGTGGATCTATCTTGATACCAAAATATACTCCGTTAATTAAAGCGGCACACACATTCCCTCTCAAAAATGCTAATAAGAGAACTACACTCCACTCTGTCAAGTCAACATTAAATATTCACTTTTGAATTCTGTAATGACACCTATTCATTAGTGAAACAAGATATATCCACCAGGGAAACCAATAAATATATTTTTTAAAGTAGATATGATATTATCCACAACCATGACAATATTGGTTAATAACCAAGGGTTAAATTGATGTGAAATGATTCAGACATGACATTCAAAATAAAAGCCTACATTTTTCAATAGTAATTATTAGTTTAATTAGTAATAGCAGAATTTGTGATATATATATATATATATATATATATATATATATAATGTTTTCCAGGCATGATGGGGCTGGCGTGTGATGGTAATGAACTGAGGATAATTTATTTGACTTCTGGTGGATTGTGGGAGAGCTGCATCAGTGATTGATGAGTGTGTGAAGGTCATCTGCATTTCTCGTCACGGATGTTTTAATTAGCCTGTCGGCACGAGTAAATAAGAGTGACATCATCAGTGGGCATCAGCGTCATGGGTGGGGTGAGTGTTCGAGGTCAGGGGTCAGTGCGCGCACACACACTCATACACACTCATACACACTCATAAACACACACACACGCTCTCTCTCTCTCACACACACACACACACACACACACACAGGTTTGTTTTTATGGTTTATGGGGACTCTCCATAGGCGTAATGGTTTTTATACTGTACAGACCGTATATTCTATTGCCCTACACCAACCCTACCCCTAAACCTACCCCTCACAGGAGACTTTGTGCATTTTTAGATTTTCAAAAAACTCATTCTGAATTATTTATAAGCCTTTTGAATTACGGGGACACTGAAAATGTCCTCATAAATCACCTTCTCGTTGTAATACCTATGCCATACCCATGTTATTATACAAATCTATGTCCTCATAAACCACATAAACATGCACACACACACACACACACACACACAGCTTGTGTGCCAATGTTGGCATTGGTGGTTTACGGGGACTCTCCATAGGCGTAATGATTTTTATACTGTACAAGCTGTATTTTCTATCGCCCCACGCCAACCCTACACCTAAACCTACCCCTCACAGGAAACTTTCTGCATTTTTACAATCTAAAAAAAAAATTCAAACATCTAGTATGTTTTTAAAGCCTTTTGAATTATGGGGACACAGGAAGTGTCCTCATAAATCACCTTCATATTGTAATAGCTGTGTCATTATACAAATTTGTGTCCTCATAAACCACCCAAACCATTGCACACACACATTATTTTAAATAATAATAATACTATAATTTGTGCTATACATACTTTATATGTGTGTGTGACCCTGGACCACAAAACCAGTCATAAGGGTCAATCTTTCAATTCAGCTGAATAAATAAGCTTTCCATTGATGTATGGTTTGTTAGGATAGGACAATATTTGGCCGAGATACAACTACTTGAAAATCTGTAATCAGAGGGTGCAAAAAAATCTAAATATTGAGAAAATCACCTTTAAAGCTGTCCAAATGAAGTTCTTAGCAATGCATATTACTAATCAAAAATTAAGTTTTAATATATTAATGATAGGAAATTTACAAAATATCTTCATGGAACATGATCTTTACTTAAATGTTTACTCCACCCCAAAATAAAAATTTTAAACCTGTAAAAAAAACCCGTAAAAGCTTTGTTCGTCTTCGGAACTCAATTTAAGATATTTTGGATGAAAACCGGGAGGCATGTGACTGTCCCATTGACTGCCAAGTAAATAGCACCATTTTGGAGAATATCCACTGAACGTAAACTGGGTATGCTGTTGTGTGTCAGCCGCACCACACGGATGCGCTGTTTTCGTTCAAATCAAAGCGTAAATAAACTTCTTTGCGTACAAAAAGTATTCTCGTCGCTTCATAAAATTCAGATCGAACCACTGATGGCAGATGGTCTATTTTGTATATATATATATATATATATATATATATATATATAGGAATTTTGTTTGTAAAAATATTGTATTAAAGGCAAGGTTATATGAAGCTACAACAATGTTAGCACAACAAATTAGCATAAATGTGTGTAATGTTCATGAGGACCCAATTATCAATCAGTTAATAGCCTTCAACAAATATTACTAGTAAGCCGGTAACCACAAAATACCAAGAGGAGCTGCTTTGGGACTGCGTGTACATGTCTGTTATGTTGGCTTGCGTGACTGGGGTGTGTGTGTGTAAAGGTTCCAGTCCCGCCTGAGGCTGCCGGCACACTGGGAGCAGCTCTTTACTTTTAATCCTTGAGAGTCTTAAAAAAAATTCATATAAAACAACAAACACTTCAGCTTTGACATGGGATGCCAACGATGCCCTGAACAACCACAAGCGGAGGTGACTTAGTGTGTGGAGTCTGCAAGCAAAGAACCAATGCACACAAACAAGGGCACCATTATTTAGGAGAAGAAATGCTGTGCCAAGCATTGAGGTTTTCGGAAATGTTTAGGTGCAACGGTCTAAATACAGGGACAACGCTAAACCAAAGGTTCATATTAAACCCATGTTTAATGTTATCATAATTCAAGTTAGAAAGACAGCTGAGGCCTGATATGACACTAGCAATGCAGCTGCTAAGAAATGAGTCAAAGCAGACATGAGTTTTGGGAACGTCTCAAAAATATGTTGACATGTCATGTGCTGCTGAGTCACGCTGGCCAAACGCATCATCCCAGCGCAACGACCTGCAGATACACAGAGGCATTTCCTCCTGTACCCGCCTCTGCGTTGCCACCGCTGTCCCTGCTATCTTCTGTTGACTTGAAAAAAACTACAAAATGAAAAAAGAATTGGTTGAAAATTAAAGAATTGGAATTGGAAAAATGTAAAAATAAAACAAATTCAAAATAAAAATAAGAAAATAAAATAAAATGACAAAAATAACACTGGTAAGAACTCTAGTGTAAATACTAGAATACCAGTGTAAATATTGTCAGTAATATTGGTTATCATTAACATAACAACAACATTTGGCTACAAAATTAATTTAGCCATCACTATATGACAAAAATAATTTTGCGAAAAATAAGCCATCAGTATCAGCTAAAAAACACTACATGTACTACTATGTACTTTATTTAGCATAATTTATTTAAAAAACAATATTGGATTATTTAGTTGTGCTTGTGACCATGTATTAAATCACAAAATTATACATAAGATGAGACAGTCTCATTCTCTTGTTAAAACTGTCACAAATACATGAAGCAGTGGTTTGTGTATTTGTGCTGCCTTAACACAAGGAATATTCTTTTTTGAGCATCTTTGATCAATTTCCACTGAAGTATAAGACATGCAAGTCAGTGTAGATGTTTTCTTTAGCAGACAGTTTGTTTGTCTTTGATTTGTATCATTCGCCTCATTTCGGTTACGTCTTTCAGTTTGATCTGTTCTGTTGGTCCGTTTACTCTGCGTTTTACTTACATTTGGCACTTGGTGAGGTTTAATTTTTGGATCCTGTCTGCATTCTTATTAGATGTACAGTATGTGATTTTAGAGGTATGTCAACTTATGAATCTAGAAGGCGATCTTCTTCCTTAGACACTCCCAGGACTCCGAGCAGGTATACATCTGGTGCCGGCGGGAGTTTCTGTGAACGAGAGCGCGCGTTTCTGAGAGCAGAAGGGTGTGAAGCGTGAGGAACCTGCTGTGTCCCATCCCAGGTGGAAGGCTTTATTTGGGGAGGAATACAGAGGGTCAGAGGGGGCGGGCTCAATACCTGCTGTGCCGCTGAGACCCCCATCACCTGGCGGACTCTTGTCTGAACAGGCAAAACCTGAGCCCATTGTGATCAACGGCTCTATCTCTCACCAGGGGCCAATCTGACAGGGCTGGATCTTCCGCCACTGCTACTCTCCACAGGCCAACTGCCTGACACCCACAACATGAGGGATAAAGACTCCCATCTGCTGGCCTTGATTTGGTGCCAGATAGGCTGAAGACCCACTGCAGAGCCGAGGAACCAGGAAGAGGCCGGGAGGAAGGAGCTTTTTTTTTCCCTTCAATGGGTGCAAACACAAGGGAACACGTCCAAAAGCATTCGAAATCCTCCAAAATTGCATAACCTGTGAAATCTGGCACAACTCTCCACTTGAAAACAATGGGCCAACCTTAAAAGATCCCCATTGAATTTCTGACAAGCCCGAAATGATTATGCCCCTAAACATCCTAAAGAATAAACGCAGAACTCACGCCGAAACAGGCTGAAGGAAATTGTGATCCATGAATAAGGCTTAATGCATATTAAGTGACCGCTTATGATTTGTTTAACTGAAATGACCACAACTCAGAAACTCTTGATAGCATCAATTTACGCAGTTGCACTCATGGCGTAAATGTGATTGTTCGGATTACTAAAAGTTAGCATTAAGTAGTACCACACGCTATAATTATGGTCTATTTACTGAGGGATTTTGATGCCCAAAGGATGCTGAATAATTCAAACGCAACCTAATCACATTCATAATCGCTACTACTCTAAATTCGACAAGTACATGGTAGCATTAGCATTAGCATCCACCGAGAAAATCCATCCAAATCTGATGTGTTTGGATTTGTTAAATCTTGCCATGCACTAAAACAACAAACACTGGAGCACACAAACTTGCAAAAGCAAACACAGACGCAAAGTTGTACAGGGTGAAGTCGACACACAAAGTGCCAGGATTAGTGGTGTTGGCTTTCTTTCCATCGTGTGAGAGAGTGTTACCACAGGAAACCTGATCTTCTTTAATAATTCACAGTAACACTGGACCACTACAGCATTCTCCATTAGCCCTGCTCAAGACCTCTGGCCTTACGCCTCTCATTTGCAGTCTTTCTGGCACACTGGATAGTCAACACTACAGATAAGCAACAATATATAAAGACTGTAAGACAAGGACTGCAAAAATTAAACAAATGCATTTACTTCAGCGGGACTGTGTAAGATCATCAAACATGTATTCAGAGTAGGGCTGTGTAAATAATCGAATACGATTTCATGCGCATCTCGTAAGTAAAGCTGCTCCTGTGATTAGTAGTAAATCTCCAGCACGTGCATTCAGATGGAGCGGTGTTTACTACACAGAGCCGTAGTTCACTGGCAAGCTACACAAAATCGCGTTCAAAATCGCAGACGATTCATTGCCGATTTTCTGTAGCTTGTCAGTGAACTACGCCTCTGTGTAGTAAATGTTTAAAAGGCCAAAAAGGTCAAATGAAACTCTAAATGAGTAGCATGTTACAGTACAGTTCACTCAAATACTAGTTGTGCAATTGTAAAATCAGGGTCAGTGAGAGATTCATTCTGTCTCAGCATCATGTCTTTGTGCTTGAGTCCGGCCTGAGGACTTTGTCCACATCACAAGTGATGTTGTCTTTTTTGCAAGACAAAGAGAAAAAAAACCTCTGGTCTGACAGATCCAGCCTTGATAACACTCTCTAAACCTTACTCTTTCTCTCCTCATCCTCCAATTCTTACATGTACTCTTCCTCCTCTCGTTCTCAGATTGTTTCCATCTATTGTTCGTATATCATTCAGTCACCTGTGCCACTTGTGCACTCTGAACTGGCTCATATTTTGTACAGTTGGTTTGATCGCATCATTAGAAACACGTGTGAACAATTTTGAATCGTTGTGTGCAAACGATGACAACTGAGCTTTAGTTGTGTTTAACTTTTGCCGCTTGTGTTTAGCATTTTGCAGCACAAATGCATCACAGTGTGATACGTGTTTAAGTGATTGAGAATGTGTTTAGAGTTTTGCAAAAAAGAGTGCATGAGATTTGCAAATAGAGCCTAATTGCCTGAACGTGTTTAAGGTTTAGCAGAAAGAGTGCTTTATTCGACAAATTGGTTTAAGCTAGTGAGAATTTGGTTCAGAGATTGGGGTTTAGTGTTTTAGCAATTCAGAAAAACTGTAAAAAAAAAAAAAAAAAAAAATGAAATAAACAACATTTTTGTGATGTTTTTATTTTTTAAATTATTTTTCAGGTTAATGCATCAACACTTTTATGATCAGAAACAGAAAAACTCAGTGGCATAAACATACTTGCTAAGATTTTCAGAAGGGACAATCTTAAAATATCAAGCTTGCTACAATGCTTTTATATGGTAAACAAATTAAAATAGAAAAGTCAATATTTGTATTTGCTTTCATATTTTGAATGCATTTTTATTTGTGTATTTATATATTTTATTATATTTATTATTTTATAATTGTGTTTTTAATTTTAGTTAAAGGTTTGTTAAGTGTGCTGTTTTTGACATTTTTTATTATATTTTTTATTTAAGTTTTAGTTTAGTACATCAAGTTAAACTAAAATATTTCCTTGGCAACTAGCTAAAAAAATACACTTTTAAAATATTTTATTTTAGTTCATGTTTATTTTATTCCAAGTGACAAAAATGTGTTTAAGTATTTCATTTTATTTAATATAATAACCCTGTCTCAAACTATAATTAAGTCCCATATTACAAGCTTAATGCAAGTTACTTACACTTCAAATCACTCCAAGACAGACACAAAGCTGTTATAAGAAGGGAAAGGAAGACGGGACAGTATTAAGAAATGAGGTGAGACAAAAGTTGTGGAGTGCTGGAGAGGTATCGGTCCTGTTCAGAAGCTCTCATGTGCACTTTGTCTCCATTTACTTAATTAAGATGTGAGGCAGTGGCCCGATCTGGGAGGGCATAAATCCTCCGGTTGTACTGGAAGAGCCATAAACCACTCATCAATTATAGACACCAGCAGCATGAGCGTGACTAATACCCACATGACATGCTTATTCACACCAGAGCCCAAGCCAATGAGCACCTACGGAGCCTTGACAAGACAAGTGTGTCACCTCTTTGACCAGTGATGCTCTTTGCAACCACCTGGCTGACCTTATGTGCTCTTGTCACCGCTGATCTTGCAAAACAAGGTCTTTGAATCCAATGGAGACATAAATAAAAAAATCTTTTTGTCAGCTTGTCTGACAACTCTGTAGAAAGTTATACTTGTGGAAACCGAAGCCATGCTATCTGAGATATACATTTTTAAGCAGCTCCTAAATTCACATGGATGAATGGTGGAAATCTAAACTGTAGTTGGTATGAATGAAGCTGCAGCATCGAGCTGTAAGGACACCCTGATAGTTCCAAGTGAAGTAATGATATGTGTAATGCCACAACACCCTGCTCCTGTTGTGAAGCTGCTGATCCATGTGGAACAGCCAACTGTTTGCGTGAGAGAAACTTTATGGCTTGGTGCCCATGTGGTACGCTGGAAACCTAAGACAGCAGGGACGACACTGATGCTGTTGTTCTTGACACCCAACTCAAGTGGCACTTTCAACGTTTCATTTTTATGCACAGTTTTCACCATGTGTTTTGACTTGGCACTTCAGAAGTGCTCTGACAGGCTGAATTTGATCTCAAGATTCAATGCAGACTGTCTTTGTTGAGAAGATAGTATCATGGAAAACCATGGTAGAAAATATGGCAACCATTCAATACCATGGTATGTATCATAACACAATAGTATTACCACCAGATACCATTACTGTAATGGTTCTGCCATTGTAGGGCTATTGTGAGGGCTACTGCTTTCAAAAAAAAAAAAAACTAATGAATTACACTCTAAAAAATGCTGGGTTGTTTCAACCCAATTTTGGGTCAAATAGGGACTAACCCAACCATTGGATTATATTTTTTAATAAAATTTTTAACCTAAAAGTTGGGTTAGTCCATATTTGACCCAAAGTTGGGTTGAAACAACCCGACATTTTTTAGAGTGTAAGAGACAATGTTAGGTTGGCAAATGTAATTAGATACAAGTCAACATGAAACGGCATTAACAAACCAGTATACTTCTGTAATTTTAAGTAAAGAGTATGGGACTTAATTTGATCCATTGGGAACTGGATCATGAAAAGTGGGCGTAACAATCTATTGGTGCCAATACGATCTACTTAGACTTACAATGTTTTCAGTAAAACGCAGAATGAAGTCAGGTGGTTAGCGGGAAGAAAGTATTAGTTATTAGACTTCAAAGAAAAAAAAAGGTTCTGCACAATAAAAACAGGAAAGTACTTAAAGATATGTACAATACTTCTACAGCAAGGTGAATGATGTACAATTCCTATTCTTTAAGTTTGCCGTTTGTACGTTTGTAGGATATTGACTAGGATATTGTTCAACATCTTTCACGTCAGATCGTACACTACATCATAGCCAAGACTTTAGTCATGACTGACAATGTTCACTGAATATTTTTACATCAGTCTGTCATGCATTTCTACTCACCTTTTCATTTTTATTTTGCTGTCTGTCTGCCCATAATTCAACAAGTTTATTCAGCCCATTCTCTCCGGCGTCATTGTGATGAGGTTTGTTCGAAACTGCCGGTTTCACCAGTTCCTGTGTTCCTATTGGTTCTCCAGTTGTGAACCAGGACTGTGAATTAAGCAAATAAAGCCAAATTAACTGTTGCATTGAACAAGTCCAACAGACTTGGTTGCAAATTTATACAATCTCATTTGTACATTTTTGTACGATCTGCTGTACGCCCGCTGTTAGTTTTAGGGGTGGACCTTCATGGTGACATTTTACTTACAAATCGCACATTTTCATGCAATGAAATTCACAATGAAATTGCCAGCTAGTACAATAAACTGAATACAATGAAAAAAAAAAAAGTTGTAAAAGGAATTAAGATATAAAAACAAATCATATTAAATAAAAGCAATAAAAGCAAGATTATTGGAGTACGTTTTGCAAAAAAGAAAAATTTTGAAAAATACTAATATTTGTAAATATATATATGTATATATATATATATATATATATATATATATATTAGTCTGTTTACTTCAAATTTCATGTTTAATTTAATGCATTACTTGCCTATTCTTTATTCAATTCCACCAAATATTTTTCAGTATACTAACGAATTCTCATGAGTTTGGTTTGAAAAGTCACACAAAGTGAAGACTGTCAGTTTTGCCTATGGAAAAATAAATCCTTTATTTTTCTAAGACAGCAAAATTGTGTGCACAAGGCTTTACTTTATTTCAAAATAAAACCTTGCTTGAATCAAAACTAATCCATTAAATCAATTGACTTAATCAGCCAAGCATTTATTCTTTAGAACAACTCATATTAAACATCAAAATCACAATCAGGCACAAGGTAAGTGCACACTGGTCTCGTCTTAAGAGCCATTTAGCGTCACAAGCGCCTGAAGCAAGCTATATCTATGTATACAACACTATCACCCAATAGCATGCCACTCTTTTGAATGGGAGAACCCCCCGAAATGACAATGTCAGCAATTATCCTCACTGGGATATCTCTACTGATTCAGCTCTGGAAGAACCTGCTGTATCACAGTGCTAACACACAAACTGGCACCTGGGGCCTTGTAACCGGCTTGACCCAATGTCACTGACCCAACAGCCAACACAGCAATCTGACTGGAGGACGTTTGTAAGCCTTCATCTCATATCCTATTATGAAGGTGACAATCATGGTGAGTGCTTGGTGCCAGTCGCATTATCTGCTCTTTGTGACGTGCAGAATATAGTATAGTCAAACAGACATTATAGAGCGTTAAGACCTGCCTCTCTAACTACCACCCACAAACTCATGAGAAAAAACAAGACCTCTAAAGCGAGCGGCAGTCAGCGGCGGCCCACACAAACATGATGCAGAGGGGGAAAAAATAACCCTAGAAGAATGTGAAGGTGTTGGTGGCTGACGCCACTCTAAGCCAGTGTGGCTCAGGTGAGCATAGTGCTCTCGCAGTCCTGTTGTCTGGGCTTGGCTCATCACACTCATGAGAAACTCCCATCGTGCCTACAGGGCCTTCTCTGCACGGCAACAGGTATGCATGTTGATGCATGCCGAATCCCTCTCTTTTCTTCTGTTTTTTCTCCTCAAAGTTCTCGTGAACGTCGTGTAACGCCCTGTCTAAACCGCAGACATCAGAAAATCCTGTGATCCAGAGTAAAGCTGTGACTTGTTTGATTGCATAGGCTCACACCCTGGTTTCTTCCACTTCACCCCCTCCCCATTCCCAACCAGTGCCATCTCAAAAACACACAAATAAACACACACACACACACACACGCATAGCTCTAATGGCATCGGTGGTGTGACTTGGCTTAATTGTTTCTAAGCAAAATATGATTCTTTACCGAGTAGAATAGTTCCTGTATAAGGCCTAATGTATCAATACTGAAGTCACTAGGAAGCAGCATATTTTTTTTTAAAAATTCATCCCTTGTGCAAACGTATCCAAAAAGACATGTGATAGTTAACTTTTTTGGCAATCAGAGACCTTTTCTCCCACCAAGAGCTCCAGGCATCTTTTAATTAATTTTCATGACTCGATGAAAACAAAATACTCGTTGTCTGATATTTTACAACGCAATTAACTGTTTACTCATTCACAATAGATAATCTATCAACAATGACTGTAGGCAGTGGGGAAAAGCAGCCAGTGTGCTAATGCAGTTCTTCCAGTGTTGTTTTCAAGAATGCAACTGAATTGTTCCTCTACACAGGCGGTAAGGAATCCATTTTACCAACAGTATTGTGACTGTACCACTGCAACTTCTTCCATGTCAGAGAGACCACACAATGTGCAGAGAGAGGAAAAGGTAGGTGACTACATCAGTGGAGTCTCATTTCAGTTGAGGTCTTAAAGGGGTCATATGATGTTGTGTATGATGATGATATGATTATTTTGTGTATTTGGTGTAATGAAATGTGTTTATGCGTTTTAAGGTTAAAAAAACACATTATTTTCCACATACTGTACATTATTGTTTCTCCTCTATGCCCCGCCTTTCTGAAACGCGTCGATTTTTACAAAGCTCATCGGTCTGAAAAGCGAGGTGTGCTCTCATTGGCCAGCTATCCAGTGGAGTGTGATTGGCCGAATACCTCAAGCGTGTGATGGAAATGTTATACCCCTTACAATACTGTGATGCCCTGTCCACCCGGAGCGACAAGACAAACACATTAAAACCCATTATAAACGAGGCATTTGGTGCATCCAGTGGGGACATAATTACGGATTATAATGACTTATACTGTCTTTTTACGCGTTGCATCGCGCCGCGTAAACATAAAACTATGTCTGCATTTGTGATCGGAGAAATGACAAACAACAAGTGCTACTCTACACTGCCCAAAACTCGCGTTTGAATCGTCAGTGGCAAATTCGTTAAATATAAAAAACGTACTTACAGTCTGTGAGTCAGAACAGCCGGCATTGTAGTCTACTCTCCCAGCATCAGGAAACAGTCCTCCATAAAATGTGCTGCACACATCTGAATATTTGGGTTGAACTGTTCTGGAACAGTGTTGTAAATACAACTTAACCACTGATTTCTAGGCGTGCCCTCTTTTGGAAGGCCAAACAAAGTAGTTTCGCTTTCACAACGAAACACAGCGTCACACACAGCAGGTTAGAGTGAGCGGAGGCCGGAGGCCTCGGGTGAGCGGCGGCCGGCGGCCTAGAGTGAGCGGAGGCCGGCTTGAGTGAGCAGCGGCGGGCAGGCTTGCGGCAACGACATGTGGCGACCCCGGGCTGGACTCCGCTTCGTTCACGGTAAAAGCCGATCCGGCGATCCACAGCGCGAAGTTGATGTATTTCCTCAGCGACCAGCACGGATCAGCTCTAAGCATGACGAAGTGGATATCGTCCTCTTTTGGAAGACCAAACAAAGTAGTTTCGCTTTCACAACGAAACACACAGCGCCTTCACGACATGGCTTCAGCGTCAACAATACTACAGCGAGAATAAAAGTTACGCCTTCTTTCTTTGCGTGAACATTTGGGCGGCGTTATGCAAATCTTTCCACATCGTGATGTAGACATGTGGGGGCGTGTTAGAACAAGCCGTTTTAGGTAGGCGTGGTTGACTCTTAACTTTTATAAAGAATACCTCTTTGGATTTGAGACTTCAGTCTTTGCAACTTTACAGATCTTCTTTACGCACCAAGAGCTTGAAACACTCCAAAGAGAAAGGAAAAATTTAAATCGCATCATATGACCCCTTTAAATACAAAAAAAAGAATGAATAAGAAATAGTTTAAAATACCTATTAATTCATCTACATTTTTAAAGGTTGCCACTGAGTATATTTCTTCTTACTATGGAAGTCAACGGCTACCGGCAGCTGTTTTGTTACCAACATTATATATTCTCAAACCTTCATTTTTGTGAAACAGTAGAAAGAACTTCTTACAGATTTGTGTATTAGTCTATGAATAACAATAATTATATGTACATAACTTTTCAGTCATCAGATCTCCTGATGATGAACCACAAAATATATCACTGAAAGGACTGTAGTGTTGCTATTGCCACAACAAATGATATGGATCACTGACTCATGCTGGTGTAACCCGCATAAATATGTTTTGAACTAAGGACAGTGTATTCTGAGCTGTACGCTGTGCACCATTTACTGCCACTTGATTTATTTATTAATTTCTCCCTCATCGATAACAACAAAGTACAAATTGTTGGAAAGTTTGCAAGATATTATCTGCCCAGTTTTAGCAATGCTTTCTCCTTTACTCTCCAACCATGAGCTGTAATGTTTTTCTTTTCTTACACCATGTTGCCACAACCCTAATAAAGATTCAATATGACAAGCCCATCTAGAAGATCTCCAACATTTGGGTGGGATTTTTGATCTCAACCTTGATGTTTATCCTACATTTGAGCAGATCTGGTAAACCACAAGCTCCTGAAACTCTTAGATAACCTGAGAATATCTCAGCAGAATTTAGTTTTTTGTATTGTATTCTTTTCCCACAAGCTCACACGTTTAAAAAATAAGATGAAAAATGTGTCTGTGTTCTGGTATTATGGGATGGAGAAGGTGTTGATAAGAATGCTCTGAGCTGTGCACGCGCATAGATGACTGTTGACGGGCTGCCTTGTTTGATCTTGTTTTTGGCGTGTAGAATGAAACCAAGTTTCATGGCCCACACACCTGCCACAAAGGTTAGTTGCACTGTACATTTTATTAGCACACACGCACTTGAACTTCACCATGTTTATAATAATTTGTGAAAATAACATAAAAATATGAATTATGAAATATACGCATTGACACCCATTTCCACACATCTGACTTATATAGTCTAATGCACAGCAAGGTTATAATAATAGCACCAGACTCATGAGATTTTTAAGGTTAAATACTGTCCCCTTTTACTTTTTAATGCACATCCTAGCTGATTACTGGTACTTATTGGTCTCATGCCTCATGGGAGAGTAAAGGGTCCATTGGATGCACACTTCAGAATATTGTAGAAAACAGTAGGAAATCCCTACTGTTGAATACTGTGAATTCAGACAAACCACTCTTCACACACTGTTTTTCCACTTACTATATATTAGGCAACTATGCATATCTGGATGCAGCATTAGTCTTATTGCACACAAGTATGAACCCTTTTCGCATTTCCAGGGTTCTCAGAAATAGAAGTTGCCATAACTTCTATCGTGGTGAATGGAAAATACAACAAATATAATTTTTGCATTCCCATTTTACCCCAATAGCAACAGAAAATTATCACACATCTATGACTTTCTAAAACAAAACAAAATAAATAAAAACAAGAAAAGATGTCAAATTTATCGACACTCCCTCAGTCGCTAAAAATACAACACAGCAGCGTTAACCAGTTTTCTGTAATTTGCCAAGGTTATACAACAATATATAATGCTATAAATGTACATTGATCTTTTGAAGAAATAAAACCTAAAAAGTGTTGCTAGATTAACAATGTTAATTACATGCAATCACACCCTGTGAAAAGGGTCTATTTGTGCAAGTATAAATAAATACTGATTGTCTTTCTAAATTTCTGAAACAACTTTTCTTTTACGCTGATGTCACCAAGGCCTTTTATTTTTCAGCCCCTCCCCTTCTACACCAAGTCAACACAAGTCACCTTTATTTACAAACCCGATTCCAAAAAAGTTGGGACGCTGTACAAATTGTGAATAAAAACAGAATGCAATGATGTGGAAGTTTCAAATTTCAATATTTTATTCAGAATACAACAGATGACATATCAAATGTTTAAACTGAGATAAATGTATCATTTTAAGGGGAAAAGAAGTTGATTTTAAATTTCATGGCATTAACACATCTCAAAAAAGTTGGGACAAGGCCATGTTTACCACTGTGTGGCATCCCCTCTTCTTTTTATAACAGTCTGCAAACGTCTGGGGACTGAGGAGACAAGTTGCTCAAGTTTAGGAATAGGAATGTTGTCCCATTCTTGTCTAATACAGGCTTCTAGTTGCTCAACTGTCTTAGGTCTTCTTTGTCGCATCTTCCGCTTTATGATGCGCCAAATGTTTTCTATGGGTGAAAGATATGGACTGCAGGCTGGCCATTTCAGTACCCGGACACTTCTTCTACGCAGCCATGATGTTGTAATGGATGCAGTATGTGGTCTGGCATTGTCATGTTGGAAAATGCAAGGTCTTCCCTGAAAGAGACAACATCTGGATGGGAGCATATGTTGTTCTAGAACTTGGATATACCTTTCAGAATTGATGGTGCCTTTCCAGATGTGTAAGCTGCCCATGCCACACGCACTCATGCAACCCCATACCATCAGAGATGCAGGCTTCTGAACTGAGCGCTGATAACAACTTGGGTTGTCCTTGTCCTCTTTAGTCCGGATGACATGGCGTCCCAGTTTTCCAAAAAGAACTTCAAATTTTGATTCGTCTGACCACAGAACAGTTTTCCACTTTGCCACAGTCCATTTTAAATGAGCCTTGGCCCAGAGAAAACGCCTGCGCTTCTGGATCATGTTTAGATATGGCTTCTTTTTTGACCTATAGAGTTTTAGCTGGCAACGGCGAATGGCACGGTGGATTGGGTTCACCGACAATGTTTTCTGGAAGTATTCCTGAGTCCATGTTGTGATTTTCATTACAGTAGCATTCCTGTATGTGATGCAGTGCCGTCTAAGGGCCCGAAGATCACGGGCATCCAGTATGGTTTTCCGGCCTTGACCCTTACGCACAGAGATTGTTCCAGATTCTCTGAATCTTTGGATGATATTATGCACTGTAGATGATGATAACTTCAAACTCTTTGCAATTTTTCTCTGAGAAACTGAAATTTTTCTGATATTGCTCCACTATTTTTCGCCGCAGCATTGGGGGCATTGGTGATCCTCTGCCCATCTTGACTTCTGAGAGACACTGCCACTCTGAGAGGCTCTTTTTATACCCAATCATGTTGCCAATTGACCTAATAAGTTGCAAATTGGTCCTCCAGCTGTTCCTTATATGTACATTTAACTTTTCCGGCCTCTTATTGCTACCTGTCCCAACTTTTTTGGAATGTGTAGGCTCATGAAATCCAAAATGAGCCAATATTTGGCATGACATTTCAAAATGTCTCACTTTCAACATTTGATATGTTATCTATATTCTATTGTGAATAAAATATGAGTTTATGAGATTTGTAAATTATTCCATTCCTTTTTTACTCACAATTTGTACAGTGTCCCAACTTTTTTGGAATTGGGTTTGTATATAGCGCTTTATATTGTGTCAAAGCAGCTTTACAGTGTTAAACAGGAAAATAGTGTGTCGATAACGTAGGAGGACAATGGTAAACAGTCAATGTTTCCGTTAAAGTCAGTTCATTGATGCTTCAGTGATGTCATCATCCAACTCAAGTTCAGTTCTCTTCAGATAGTGCCTGTGCAATCAAACCGACAATATTGCCAAAAATTAAGAGTCCATCATTTTCCATCCAAAGTGTCCATAATTTTCAGCATCCAAAAAGATATATAAATAAATAAAACTAAGGCTCTGCTTACATTTTATCGCATTGAATATCCTCAAAAATGACACATGATTGAATTAAAATGCAATACCATTTCATGTTGACTTCAACAGAATCCATTTGTACAGTCTGTTCTACCCAGAAAACTCCCCATAAAATTCAGGTCTAGACCTAAATCCAAAGAAACATGTGACACATAGTCTTCAAAAACAGGCATGCAAAAAAAAAAAAACAATGTACATGCACATAAAAACATTCACACCTGCATGCCAAAACACACACATAAATGTTCATCACACACACACACACACACACATGCAGCATAATTCCCTGTCTGGTATGGCTAGGAAGGGCTGGGATGAGAGAAGAGGAAGGAGGAGGGTTATGTGTGGAATGCTCCAAACCCGGGCTGGTGTTGCGACTCGTCCCAGACTCTGTGCCGTCACCACTGGGGTCTGTGGCCAGACCTCCCTGTGCCAGACCCACTGGCTCCAGAGACCGACCAGGCCAGTTTAGCAGCAGCACAGGGCCCATAATTACAGAGCTCTACCCCCTACTCTCTCACTCTCTCTCTCTCTCTCTCTCTCTCTCTCTCTCTCGCCATGATCCCTCCAGCAGGGGCTCATTCTTTTCTGTTTCAAAACCTAGTGAGCTGCCTACATAGGCAGCATTTTAAGGCAACATACGAGCACTCTCCAATCCTAAGTTTTGGACTTTTTGTAACCTTCACAAACAAGCTAATCCCATTATATTGTAAAAAACACATATAAATATGATACATATATGTACAATATATATACATTTTCATTAATTTCTTAAAATAATTTAACCAATTTCAACTTAAGTTTGTACAAGATTCAACTGGATTTTATTTTAAGATTAATATAACTGAAAAAAAATTAGTTGAAATGACTTGTGCAGGCAATCTGAATAAAAAATAAGGCAGCAACTGAAGTTTTTAAGTTGAAGTAGATTAAATTTTTTCTCTATGTACTACAACAAGCTCAACGAAAAAAAGTGAATGAGTCAATGCAAATGAAAAAAAAATGATTAAATGTCTTTCTACACAATATTTGTGTGTGAAATGCATTTATGCATTTGCACTTTCATTTACATTTAGTCATTTAGCAGACACTTTTATCCAAAGCAACTTACAAATGAGGACAATTGAAGCAATCAAACCAACAAAAGAGCAACAATATATAAGTGCTGTGACAAGTATAAGTTATAAAAAAGTTTTTTGTATAATAAATAAAAAGAAGATAGAGAGAGCTAGTGTTAGAGGGTCAAGTTATTATTATTTTTTGTAATAAATAAAAGAAAACAAGCAGATAGAATAGAAAAATAATAGAGAACGCTAGTGTCATTGGGTCAAGGCCATTGTGTCATTTTTTTTTCTTATAAGAACGTGTATAACAAGGTGCAATGCAAAGTTATGCACAGTTATGAAAAGTGGAATTTTGGACCAATTATGATTTAAAGTGGATCGGGGATAGCACTGCCATTGATTATAAACGAACTGATTTGAATTTGAAATGTATTGCCAGTTGCACAGGTACATTAGAGTACAAGTACATTGGAATTCTTGTGCGTTTCTTAAGAGTCAGCTTTTGTAGAAAAGTAAGGAGCAGTAAACTCTCAAAAAAAAGTACAAGAGAGTATGGATTAGGACTGATTAGGACTTTTTTATTGTGTTGCCTCTGATTAGGAAACAATGCTGGAGTATTTGACATTAGATTAGCAAAATTCTAATATCAAACCCTATAGAGCACTGCAGTATTCAACACTGACAATATTCCACTGGCTTTTGGAATACTGCAGTAAATAAACAAGAGCACGATTATAAACACAATAAGGCTATAAAAGCGGATTTGTGTTTGTGAGTGAATCCGTTTACCTGTTCAGTGCAATGATGTTTAATGTCCCCGACAAGCTCTGTAGTCCCATTTAGCCACTTGTTATCAACCGGCTTTATCAAGACAAGTAAAACTTAAAAAAAAAAAAGGGGGAATTATGTCAGGAAATAAAACGTGAAAATATTTTGAGCTTGTGTTAACCACAGACCTTATTTCAGACATTTAACCAAAAACCCATTCAAAAATCCCATTGACGATGGAACTGGAATCACTAAACTGCTAACTCGTTTCCAGATTTAGGCCTACAGATATACGCCATGCTTGCACCACTCTATTGAATTCAGTTGTTAGTTAAGCCTCAAATGAAAAGCACTATTCATGTGCCACTGCTTGAGTTGTTGCCTATGTAGAGTGATATAAATCAATCAAAGGCAGCTCGTTAAACTTGGAATAGAGCCAAAGACATTCAGTACTCATTGTTAATGTCATTAACTGCTGTTTTATAGATGTGCTACTGGGAATCGCAAAGCACAGCGTGTGGTGGGATGGAGAAAATACTCGTTAAAATAACTGCTTATAAGTTTCTGTTTGCCAAAACATCGCTCTGCATTGTGCATGTGTTTGACAGCACAAATGATCTCATACATCTCCTAGAGCAATAGTATTCAACTGGTCATGGTCAAATAAAATGTGGGTTTCTTCTGAAAAAGCAATGCTAAAATGCAACAAACAATAAAATCATAAAAGCTTAAAATACTTCCCCTATATTTTGTTGTTGATATCACTGGCTGTGCGATATATATAGATATATATATATATAGATATGGTATCTATTGTATTTGACCACAAATTCATCAGCATAAGAGGAACTGTTGCAAGCCAGATTCAAACTAATGTTGCCTGCATGAGCACTAAGGCTCAATGCTTCTGGACATGTGTGCAAACAAATGGACAACGGCCAATCTCTCTTTTAGATTAAGGGTGAAATGTATGCTTCTTTCAGCGGCATTCAAGAGGCTGAAGAGCTTAATTCCTGCTGTCATAGAAATCAAAGCAAAACCTGAGTAAAAAAAAATCTCTAAAAAGAAGCCGCTTTTGCACAACATTACTAAAAAAGAGACAACGTAAACCCTGTAAAGGCTATGATTAAAGCTGAAAGAGACACAGAGACAGCATAATGTTGCTAGGTGATCAAGGAATGTTCCAGGTTCAATATAACTTAAGCTCTAGGAAAACCATTTAGAGAATTATGACTTAATGAAAACAATTTCTGCTTGTCCCTCAGTTTCTTTACAAAAGCAAAAGTGTCAGCTTGCACTTACGATTGAAGTAAATGGACTCATGCATGGTTTAAAAGCAGAAATATGTAGTGAGTTTATTGTTATGTTACTGTAAGAGGAGTGAGCTAAAATTATTTTTTAGTGGTAAAAGATATTATGCCAAAATTCAAAATGTATTCAAGCCTCTCTTGAGAGTAGTTATCATGCTGCATGACTGGATTGCATAAAATGATAGTACAATGATGATAAAACGACCCTATAAGCTAACATGATGCTAACTGCTCATTTGTGGCCTCTAAGCTTTCCATGGGGTGAACTGGTAAATAGTGTCGACAGTTTTACAATACGAGATGAAGTTTAGATAACGTGCAAGCGTGCAGAAAGGGTTACAGCAGGAGACACCGAGCCCCCCACAGCGGTCTCCACAGTCTAAAGAAGACCGACGTTGTTTATTTGGGGTCAGTGGGTTGGACTAAATCTAATGAAGCCTTCTCGAGGAATACCTCATCCTCCACGAAAGAAATGAGAAAATTATACACTTTACTGACCGCCTGTCCTTTTCTCCCTCCTTCTCTCTCTCTTCGTTTTACCACTGCTGCTATAATTTCCTCTAAAGCAAAGCTACCTAAAATAACTTTAACCTAAAAATCTCCATCCGGAGACTTACATGACTTCCTGGAGGTCCTCCTGGGTGGCTTGCCTGCTTCATTCAAGACTTCATTCAGCTGCGAGGTGGCTCCTGATTGACTACAAAGATGCTTAAAAACCAAAAGCCTCTGGTTTCCATGATTTCTATGATTCCAGAATCATTGCCACGCGTTTGTTGGCAATTATGATGGGCACACTACAAAAATAAATAAAAAGACAAAACAATCTCAGTAAAAATATCCATACATCCCTTAAACTTGTTTTAAATTGTCAGCAACATTCGAGACAAAGTTGACACTTAAAATGAAACATTACTGAGA
This sequence comes from Sinocyclocheilus grahami, assembly GCF_001515645.1. NCBI lineage: Eukaryota > Metazoa > Chordata > Actinopteri > Cypriniformes > Cyprinidae > Sinocyclocheilus > Sinocyclocheilus grahami. The sequence continues at coordinate 330,471 of NW_015505778.1, read as the reverse complement.
CACCTGTAAATGTCTAAAAGTTCTGAATTATAAAAAGAGTAACCGCTGGCTGTTTTCTGCTGACAAAGAACTGAAAATGTCTTTTTGGCAGTATTTTCAATATTTTTGTAAATTGTAGGTCTACTCTGCTCACAGCCTTGTTTTCATTCATATGAAATCTAATTTAATATCTAGGTTGCCAAATATGAACCATTTAGTCACCCAGTGACTCTTATTCTCTTAACTTATTATTCTCTTTTATTCTTTTGAACTATTAAAACATATTTTATTAGAGCTGTCTATGAGGAATTAGAAGGATTTCATGATTTAAATATGATTTGCAAGCTCTTGATCTTGTTGATTCATTTGGATATGTATCAGGTAAATCAATTTATTATAGGAAAAATAAACTCTCAACTAATGCTGTAAACTATACAGGGAACCCTGTCAGTTGGCACGCAGCTAAAATATTAAAGGTTAAAATTAACAACAGCAATCCAAACTTTTAAATCCAATTGCTAATTTTTATATCAGCCTACGATATTACATTTAATAAATCAACACTCAAATAAAGACCGAGTTGTATACAAGCGTTTAAATTGCACATAAGGCAGTTTTAATAATATAACTTGATATATAATATATATTTATATACTACTCGAGTTCATTTTTGAAATATAAACATAAACCGTGCTATCATAAAAACTTGTTTTCATGACAAGAATTTTTTGAACACACATTATATAAAACATCAGCGTGTTATCAACAGGTTAAACAAAAATACAATTAATATTTCATTCTGTGTACACTCTATTTAACTATTGAACTGTGGACACTGCATTTATGCTGGTCCTTTGCCAGCACATGACCAGCATAAACCAGCAAAGGACCAGCTTAAACCAGCAAAGGACCAGCATAAACCAGCAAAAGGACCAGCACAAACCAGCAAAGGACCAGCTTAAACCAGCATCCCAGCGTCAAAACATACCTAACCAGAATATGCTGTTTTTTTCAACAGGGTGGCTTTCCTGAGGTAGGCCTAAGTTAACTGACATATTGTAATACGTGGACACTGCATTTATGCTGGTCTTTTTGCCAGCACATGACCAGCATAAACCAGCAAAAGGACCAGCACAAACCAGCAAAGGACCAGTTTAAACCAGCAAAGGACCAGTTTAAACCAGCAAAGGACCAGTTTAAACCAGCAAAGGACCAGTTTAAACCAGCAAAGGACCAGTTTAAACCAGCAAAGGACCAGTTTAAACCAGCAAAGGACCAGTTTAAACCAGCAAAGGACCAGTTTAAACCAGCAAAGGACCAGTTTAAACCAGCAAAGGACCAGTTTAAACCAGCAAAGGACCAGTTTAAACCAGCAAAGGACCAGTTTAAACCAGCAAAGGACCAGTTTAAACCAGCAAAGGACCAGTTTAAACCAGCAAAGGACCAGTTTAAACCAGCAAAGGACCAGTTTAAACCAGCAAAGGACCAGTTTAAACCAGCAAAGGACCAGTTTAAACCAGCAAAGGACCAGTTTAAACCAGCAAAGGACCAGTTTAAACCAGCAAAGGACCAGTTTAAACCAGCAAAGGACCAGTTTAAACCAGCAAAGAACCAGCTTAAACCAGCATCCCAGCGTCAAAACATACCTAACCAGCATATGCTGTTTTTTTCAACAGGGTGGCTTTCCTGAGGTAGGCCTAAGTTAACTGACATATTGTAATACGTGACGTATTTACGCTGTTAAAACACGAACTGATCTATTACATGAGACACCATACATTTCTGTCAACTGTATACTGTTTGTTTCAACACACCTTCCGATGTTCATTCATATTTATTTTGTGCTGTAACTGAGATACCTGGCTACAGCGACCTGCCACGCCTCATTAAAGCAACTGACTTTGGAGCCCCCTACAGTTAAGTGAGTGAAATTCACTGTCGTAAATACAGTGGATAGAGTGCAGCTTTGCTGCCGTAAAGCAATCCTCCTTTTTTCATCAAACTTACAAACTTCCATAACAGATGTTTGGAAAGAAACAAAAATCATTCGCCTTAGAACTCAGTGAACCATCAGAATGATTTTGAAACTGATATTTCATTGTAAATAAATAAATACAACTGACATAGGCTACTGTATTTACTGTGCTTTAAAGAGCACCAGAACAACATTTATTTATTGTTTGACATGCGTGATAAAACGGACATAATTTGATTCATACCAGAGACTTTGTTTCATAAGTAACAAAGCAAAGTTTTGTTTACATGTCAACTGAAAGCAGCATACATATTGAGCTTGGGATTTAAGAATCGATTCAAGAAATGAATAAGTGCGTTTGATAGCCTTTGCTCTGTAGTTGCTGTTCAAATGTCAGTTCTGTCCATGTTTATGTCAAAAAGCATACTTTTCAGTCTCTAAAGTAACTAAAGCTTTACAGTCAGACTCCCACTGATTATAAAAAGGTAGTTCTTAGAAGTAACCACAAATCCACAGAATACGATTGATGTCTGTTGAAACAGAGATGCCCATGAGCTCATCTGAACCAAACGTTCATGCCTCTCTCAATCGTGAGCTCGTGCTTTGTAACACAAGCCTCATATTTCTCTTCGTGATCTCCCCTTCTGCATATCCATCAACAGTAGCGACTAGCGACTGCTTATACAGTCGTGGAAAAGAAAATACAAACCTACAAATTTAGGTGAAGGTATGCAGACTAAAACGTGGTGTCAAAAAAGACTGTGATTTATGATTTACGGTTACTTGCTGAGACTCACTTTGTGGTTTTGTTGTTACAGTATGTGCAAGTAACTGAGTGAAACGCCAGAGGACAGAGTCTCAGTATATTCAGTATGGAGAGCATGACTACTTACGCTTAGCAGACCTGGGCAATACAGTACAGACTGGGCAATGGTAAAAATGGCAATATGAATAAAATATTGTACAGTAGCTCATTTATTAATAACTCCATGATAGTGTGCTCACAAATCATAATAATTGTGCAGTTGGGATGTCCTTTCATGAGAGAAAACCAGTGTTTCCCGGCCTTTTTTTGTCTTATACTTAAAATCACACTGGCAAGACTTCAGTTCTGAAATATTGCAGTCATACTGCTTGACTGTCTGAGAGTGACATTTGCTTTTATACACAGTTCAGTGAACAAGAAGTTAATATCAAGCGACTTACATTTTAGACATTATATTCCCAGTTACTTTGCCAGTTTTTGCTCTGACAAAGAAAATACCCTTCAAGCAACACACAATACAGATGTTTCCTTCCTGAACGAATCAGCGTTTTTGTACGAATTGGTTGCGATACTAAATAAATCAGTGTTTTAAATCAGTTAATTTGACAAATTAATAACTCACAGCTTCCGTTACTTAACGATTCGGTGTCTTTGAACTAATCGGTTGACGGATGATTCAATAACTCGTTCATAAAGACGGTTGTCGCCACCTACTGACTCAACATCTAAACATCAACAGTAGGGAGAACATATATTAGGGAAATTACTTTTTAATGATAAATCTTCAAAGACAGACCTACAGTTCTGTAGTTGTTAATTGATGGTATATGCTTTTGTTAAAGCTATCCGTTCACATTATTTCAACTTAAAATAATAATGTTTAACTGCTGAATTTGTGGTGAAAAACTATATTACACGATGCTGTGCAAAAAAAAAAATGCTATGCTGTATATATGTCTCTATCAATACTTTATCTCTCTCTACACACACACACACACTTAAAATGAAGTGTTTAAAATACAATCAACAACTTTAAATGTCTAGGTTTATATTTCTCCATTGTTTTTAACTTGACTGTCATTCACAAAGCCTCATGGGATTTGTAGTTTTTTCCCCCCTCATAAAGCCAATACCCTCATTAAAGTGCAATACTTATTTTTGGCCAATATTCATATCATTTTTTGCTTCAAATAAACGTTTGTCAGGTTGTGATTCTCCTTGTAGCTGGTTGGCTTGAATCATGGCTTATATCGCTTTAACAAAGACTTTAAAATCCCTATGAGAAAAATAAATAGAAAAAAAAATCCAACACTGCTGAAAAAGCAGGCGGGCTTTTTTATAAACCACATGTTTAAATTTTGTTTTATAGGTTTATCGAATTCCAAATCGTATCCTACTGAAGTACATATGCAAGTGTACTTACATATAAATTGTCATAAAATTAGTACAATCTGAGGGGCTCGACATACACAAACACACACACTCAGACTCTTCTTCTGTCATATGGAATCTCGTGGGTGGCACTGGATAGGCAGAGCACCCTTGAAATAGCTCAGGAGCAACCCCTCTGTTTCTCCAACCCAGATTTCCTTTTCTGAGGTCAGCGCAAGGGCTGGAAGTGCTGTGCTGCAAACCTCCAGTCGCCATGCCCGACCGCAGCGGCTTCTCTCACAGCACTTCAAGGGCCCGGCGGCAGTGACCAGATGGCCCACCTCGCTGGAGCATCCCAAAGACTCTACACTCATTCAGCAAGACTGTTAGACACACTCAATATAGTTAAGAACACAGGGTGAGGCTCTACATGACGCGTGTAAAGGAAATGTGTATGAAAGTGAAACACAAAAGAATGATGCCTGATTAAGACATTTAAGGGATAAATGATGATTTACGTACCCTAAGAGGTGATTCTGTCATCATGTCATTCTAGACACGCATGACTTACTTTCTTCTATGGAGCACAAAAGAAGATGTTTTGAGAAATATTCATGCTGCTCTTTTCATATGTATAATGAAACTAGACTAGATTTTCTGAGGCCGCTGTGTGACTGAAAATTCACTGAATGTCTTGCCTTGAAAATCTTTTTGACAGTTGTGGTGAACATTTACTTTCACGGTGTGGCATTCAATACCAGCAGCATTCTGCTATAATAATTAACTTTTTTTGTATTCCATGGAAGAAAGAAAGTCATATACGGCGATCAAGGGTGAGTAAATGATGGCAGAATTTTCCTTATGAAAACGTTTTTTTTTCGTTCAGCTAAACCAATGTAAAAAAGAAAAGAAAAAAAGGACACATTATCAAGACAAAAAAGGCAGTGAATGTTACAATTTTAAAATGTTAGTATAAACTGTATGTTTCCATTTTTACAGCCATTTTTACTCGGGCCAATGTTTTTTGAGCTTTCAGAGGGCTTTACATTTCCTTTTCCTGTGGTTTTTGCAGACTACAACAGCCAAACCCAAATGTAGATGCTCAGCTTGGCACACTGAGGACTTGAGTGTGCCGGACAAACAAAGGCACAGAAGACAAATCAAGCCCGTTTATTTGTATTTATTTCTTCTCAGTGGTTTTGCATTTTGCGGCCAAGACACACAACAGGGAGGATATTCCTACTAGACAGCTGATTTTTTTATTGACAGCTCACTGACGTGGTGAAGGTAGAGAACACTAATCACTACAGTCAATATATTGTCTTGAAAACTTTAGTAGTTTTATTATCAATTCAACAAGAGTACATTTCTATGAACATGGCACATAAAACAATTAGTTAAAACTGATAACAATTGAGAATAAAGAGAGAGAGAAAAGAAAGGTAAAGGTAAATCTCTTGGGTCACAAACAAACAAACAAATAAATAGATGATCTGTATCTGTCTACTATATATTTCCTTAAAAGGTGTCCGTTTGGTTTGCTTGTGTAACACATACTTCTTTCAACATTGCCAGACTGTTACAGAAAGGTTTCATAGCGGTTAATGATTTTACATCTGTATGAACTGTCTGAGCTTTTTGCGTAGGCATAGATTTAGAATAATACTGTATGTTGTAAGAAAAGTAAACTGTTATGAAGAAGCCATTTAAATACGAGGCTTGTTTATGACAGAGTTTACAGATGAGGTCAATCCAGATCCTGATTAAAGAACCTTCAGACTCACAGTAATTGCAGGTGCAGACAGACCAGTCTGGGATTCTGTGGCCAGTCAAAGAGTGATTCAGTCAGATAAGAAACTGACGGAGCCATCACGCAAAATTCGAATGCAACCGGTCGACGGTGAGCCGAGATCACAAGTCTGTCGGCCTCCTCTTGGAAGCTTATCAAAATGTTGGATGGTGATGGCAATCAAAATCTAATCAACACAGTTTGGAGGTCGTCCAATAGAGTTCCTTAATCACTCACTGCCAAATCAAAATGAAAGCAGCACTAAACCACAGCTAATCAAACCGGTATCTGAAGCAAATCAGAAACCAACCAATTTCCACAGACATTTTCCAATACTGCAGGTTTTTTCTGGTGTTTTGTTAACACAGACATTGAGTGTTTGGAATAGCCAACCTTGATTTAATGAGAAAACAGAAATTTTCAACGAGGTGGTGAATTCATATGACGTAATTAGTACGAAAACATTCAGAAAAAAAGTCTGAACCCAACTAAGAGGGAACATTATAAGGCATCTTAAGATATTATTAACATCACGATTTTCTGTAAAGATCATTGAAGCAATGTGTATTTTGAAAAGCACTAAATAAAATTGAAATAAAAACTTGAATATCATACTACCATACTACTTTTACTTATTATTTCTGCAATATGTACACAATATGCAAATTTGCACTGAATTGCCACATGACCAAAATGTGGTGTGTGTGTGTGTGTGTGTGTGTGTGTGTGTGTGTGTGTGTGTGTGTGTGTGTGTGTGTATGTGTGTGTGTGTGTGTGTGTGTGTGTG
>NW_015505778.1:315629-322621 GCF_001515645.1 Sinocyclocheilus grahami | reverse complement strand
AGATAGATAGATAGATAGATAGATAGATAGATAGATAGATAGATAGATAGATAGATAGATAGATAGATAGATAGATAGATAGAAAGAGCTATATAGCAAAACTCAACTGCTTAATTGTTTATATCTTTGCAAAATACAAGCGATATTACCATCCAGCTCTAATAAGCAAAACGCGACTATAAGGCATGAAGATATTAAGATATTATAAACATTCACATCATGATTGTAAAGCTTCTTTGAAACAATGTGTATTGTGAAAACCATAATGAATTTGAGAAAAAAAAGTTTTTTTTTCATGATAAATAATTAGCGGCACTCACTTTGCATTAATGTCATGTGGTAATAGTTTAGCATATAACGGTTTAAAACGTATCTTTGCATAATCTGTATGGTTTCATCTGTTTAACCAAAGCAACTCACAAATGAGGAACATTACAAGCAATTTCAATTTCAAGCTAAAGTAGAACACAAACTTCAGCAGAAGTGAAATGCAGAAAATGATACAAACAGTACGCAGCATGCTAGCATTGCCTTCTCACTGTGTCTTTGCTGCTCTGTGTATAAATGTCCTGTGGCTTATTTGTCTTGGAGTGTGCAGTTCAAACTGCGCACAACTCCTAGTAACTTAGACTGCAGCTCTGCATGGGAGATGTGGGTTTGGCGCCTTTTGATCTCTATAGGAGGGATGCAGAGGGCTTCCTCTCTAATCTCTCTGTCTCTAAATGAAGGTCGGCACTTCAGACAGGAGATCCAAGCATAACCATAAACCCTGCAGGAGGTGAGCTGGTGGCACAGCTGAGTCTCAGTGTACAGGTGTACCCACATCCAACTCACCACAAACAAACATGCATGTTTCTACAATAATATATTCGAAATACAGTTTTATTAAAGAAATGATCTAAAATCAGCTCATCATAAGCATAAAATAAACCCAGTGATGTATTACCTTTTGTTTTGCAATATTGACTGGCTGCTGTACATCTTCCTGCTTGTTGTATTATAAATATTTTGAATTATTAAATATTATTTTATTTTATTATTTTATTATGTTTAGTTCTATCATTTTTAATTATTATTTATAAGAATATATAAATATTATCATTGATTTTTTTTTTACTTGTTTAAATAATAGACTATTCATATCCAGTCATATCAGCAGTTTATATATATATATATATATATATATATATATATATATGGTAACATAAACTCCCCATCCCCCGTCAGATTAATGCCATTACACAAAAATATTACACTGCAGAATAACGATTAAACAATCAGAATGAAGTATTCCAGTGAGTCACTGTCACAACCAATCAAGTCCTCCCCCAAAATCTTCTTGGCTCAAATGACTTTTAATGGGTACTTGCTTTAGAGCCTGATTAGAATTCCTACGAAACAATGTTATGATGTTTGAACTACATTATAATGTCCATTAATATTTATTTTAGTTAGCTTACATTCCAGCATAGCATACAGATACCGGATTAGCCTGATAGTTTATCTTAATCACTTTGCACTTTATCCTACATGATTTTGCAATAATTCAGTTATAAAAACAACAATGTAATGGTGTTCAATTATTCGTTTTTTATTATTATTAATTAACAGTTTATCAGGTGAAAGAGGTTACATTATATGTCCAATTTGTTTTATATAATAAGCAGTTATATACATATTTTAGATGAATATCATGTGTACGCACTTGGTAAATATAAACTGTTGATAGAAACCAAATTCAAGGGAGGACCAGATTCGTCACGCCACCGTAGTAAATACACACATTCATACACAGGCCGTACTTTATACTTTATATCATTTTTCTGAGCATCTGTGGAGTTTATAACCACAAAAACGCCAGAAAACACCAGAAAAAACACCAGAAACTGAAACAATGACTTCACAAGTGCGACAAACAGACACGCTCACACACACAATCAGGTTTGTTTTTATGGTTTATGGGGACTCTCCATAGGCGTAATGGTTTTTATACTGTACAGACCGAATTTTCTATTGCCCTACACCAACCCTACCCCTAAACCTACCCCTCACAGGAGACTTTCTGCATTTTTAGATTTTCAAAAAGCATTGTGCTATACTTAAGAAGAATTTGTGTTTGTCCTGGTGTCTTTATTTATTTTGGTGTAGGTGCTGCAGGTGGGTGGATCGTCTGGGTCTGTTTGTGCTGTGTCTCTTTTTTGTTTGGTGTATTTAAAGAGACTCAACATTCCAACTTTTTCTTTTTTCTCTCTCTCTTAAAGGAGCTGTCATGTGTTGCAGCAGTTCTGAATGTTAGGCGTGGGTTCTGGCACAGCTTTGAGCTGACTGTAGCATCGCACTGCAATGCTGATGAACAGCACAACTCAGACAGGGTAGGTGTGACGGAAATATGGCACTGCAGTATTCAGGAGTTTTTAATTGTGCGTGTATGTGTGTGTGTGTGTGTGTGTGTGTGAGAGAGAGAGTTGTACTTCCTGTCTACATTACTCTGGCCCACTTAGACAGTGAGGGAATCTGGGCGGACTGCTGGCCACATGACATTTCTGTGCTCTCGCGGAGTGATGTGTTCAGTCCTCCCCTCCCTCCCTCTGCAGCTCTTCAAAGCTTCAACATGTCATCTCCCACCACAAAAACAGAGGTGGGAAGACTCACTGGCGCTACCGCTGCCTCAGGGTGTCTGGCGCTAAAGCCGCCTGCAAATACAGCAGGCAGCAGAGGAGGGGAAGAAATGTACCGTATGTATTAAACAAACCTTGTAAAGTCAACAGCATCAAACTTTGTGCATGCTTGTGAGCAATAGCTAGCTATCAGGTAGTTTTCTAGAATACAGTACACTGTAAAAAATGACCGTGAATTTAACGGTAAAAGACTGTAAAAATGCTACAGTAAAAACCTGTTAAATGGTTAACGGTAAATTCCCCTACTAAATACTGTGAAAAACTGTATTGGACATTACATGTATTGGACATAAATTTTACGGTAGTATACCGTTTTTGGAAGTGAAAAATACCGTATAATTTACAGTGATTAACCATAAATTGACATTCTCAGAATTCCCTGCGTTACATTTTAAAGTTGATATTGTTTTGTTGAAATAACTATGTTTCTTCTTAGTTTTTTCTTATCAGTTTTGTATATTAGGGTTGTGTGTTACACCTAATGTTGTTAAATGAATGTTTATTGCATTATTTCAGTTTCATGTGTGTTACCATGATGGTGTTTAGCGTTTGTGAATGACACTGTGCACCTTCTATAAATGTTATTACTTAAAAACTGCTTGTGATGGGCTTTGGTTCATCGCGTGACTTTCTCATCACCTCCTGCATTTGGTGGTTATCAGTGTATTACAAACGTACAAAACAGATTTCAGTACTTCAATAGGTTGATATATTAACATTATATCAGTTAATGAAATTACGGTATTTAACTGTAAATTTAAGTTAAAACCTAAAACGTTGCTACCGTATTTTTTACGGTAAAATTCCGGCAACCACAGCTGCCAGTTTTTTACCGTAAATTTTACGGATTTTTTTTTTACAGTGTACACTTGGTGTCCTGGTTGTTTTTATTAGTCAGAAGCATTACATAGGTAAACTTTAATTATCCAACCATTACCACAGCATGAACAGTAGCTCATTTTAAACACATAAAAGTCTGTTTAAGACCGTAATTTAGATGCTTTCTATGTAATGTTGGGAAGAAGGGTCAATAATGTCATTCTACACTACACTACTCTTTTTTATATATATTATTCAAAGTAGTCTCTTCTGCTCACCAAGGCTGCATTTATTTACGTAAAAACACAGTAAAATAGTTTTATTCTGAAATATTATCACAATTTTCTATTTTAAAACGTAATTTATTCCTGTAAGTCAAAGCTGAATTTTCAGCATCATTCCTCTAGTCTTCCGTGTCACATGATCCTTCAGAAATCATTCTAATATGCTGATTTACTGCTCAGGAAACATAGTATTATTATCAGGGTTAAAATCGTTTGTGTTAGTTGAACTTTTATGTTCAACTAATTGCATTTAATATAAACTTAAACTATATTCATCTATTGCAAATATGCAATCAAGTGTCCGAAAACATTACATTCAGTTCACACTTAAGGATATTATTTTAAAGTATATTATTTCCATAAACAATCCTATTTTTATGCTAAACGGTAGGCTACTTCTTTTTCACAATGAAAGAGACAGTATGCAACTGATGTCACATTAGTGGCCTGGGACAATGTTCAAATATACAGTTTAGCACTTATTTTACTCAAATATTCGACAATGAATCCCGCGATCGTTTAATAATCAACATATATAAGTGGAACTTTTGTTGCTTGAATAAAGATTAATCTACGCAGTTTATGCATATAGGCTACAATTTATAGTTTATGTGAAGATTGTTTTAAGTTCACTTAAATTAAAAGTTGTTATATTTTTCAGAGCCTATTAAATGTTAAAAATAATGGCTTTCATTTATACTATACACTCTAAAAAATGCTGGGTTGAATACAACACAGTGCTGGGTAAAATAGGGACAAACCCAGCAATTGGGCTGTTTTGACCCAGCGGTTGGGTTAAATGTTTAACCCATCCTTCTGGGTAGTAACCCAACCACTGGGTCAAAACAACCCAATTGCTGGGTTTGTCCCTATTTTACCCAGCATTTTTCAGAGTGTAATGTTGAATGGCTATAATTCATGGCTAAAATACTGAGACATCAGTAGCAGAATTGGTATAAAAAACACTCCCCTTTGTTAATAATAAAGTAAAGAGATGCCATAAAACATATTTAAAATATAGCACCTTTATGTTGTTTCTACATTAATTTGGAGGTTCATTGTGAAATTATGACAATATATTAATATGCTTTTAATCACGATCATTTTTTTTAATCGACTTGCAGACAGCACTAATATTAACCTTTATGGATGTTTGTGTGATTAATATCAGTTAATTTTACTGCTGAATATCCATTTAAATTACATTTCTAATTTTGTAGGCCCCCCAGAAAGAGATCGGGATGGCCCCCCAAGTGCCCCACCCCCTTGGCCCCCTTCAAATATTCAATTCGATAATCCGGCCCTCAAATGATTGAATAGCCCTGTCCTAAAGTATAAATCAGTGACATCCATGCAGACTCATTTGAACTGCTGCTCTGTGGTAATAACTGTAGGAGCGCAGTAAAGCACACTAGATCTGATAATTACAGAGGAGGTCAAATAGACATGAGGGATACGTCAAATCCTAATCTATTCTGACATCACTGACACAATGCCACATTTTGAATTGACTGCCATTTTCCTCAAAGACATTTGTCCAGTTGTACAACGCTCCCAGTCTACCCATTATGCTCTTGGCTTTCGCACCTCTGTGGTTCACCAAAGGAGCTAGATATTGGCTGGAAGACAAAGGAAGCAAATTTGACCATGCAAAGCAGAGCACTGCAGGGTGTTCTGAACAGTGTTTCCACAAGATTGGACTAAAAAAAAAACATTTTCCTGCATTCATTATGTATGCCGTTGTAATTTCAAACTGCTGAAAGGAAAAATGTTAGGACATAACCATGATAACAAGCTTGCAGGTTTGGTTTCTGCGTGCATGTGATCAGCTGTCTAACAGGCAAACACAAAGCACAACTAAGAGCTTTCCTGACAAATTTAAGTCAGTGACTGTTACAAATGGAAAATAATTTAATTGCATAGTGTACGAGTGTGTATATCAGTTCATGTGGGTTATTGTTTATAAGGGACCCACATCAACACGCAAGGTCTGTGAGAAAATGTAATTGTGTCCATGACTGATGTTTGTTTGAATTGGCAACCGTTCTCTGCACAAAATGCTGGTTGTTAATGCCTAATAAAGTGGTGGGCATATACATACTAATGTGAAATAGGTTAATATGTTCACCAGGTCTGTCTCAGGACTGAACATTCTCAGTGTTTTCCATTGCAAATAAGCCAGTTTTATTTGTAACTCATTTATGAGTTTAATATGTTTTATGTATATTTTATCTTTTATATATCATTTTACATATTTTATGTATGCATTGTATTTCTTTATAATTATTTTTAACAATAAAATGATTTAATTATATTCAATATAATATATATTATATATAATATTAATTTATTCATTCTTTATTGTATTATTATTATTAATTGTGTGTTTCAAGTACCGCTTCACTCACTGACAAAAAGTATACAATTATAATACAATTGTATAGTGTGAGTGTGTGTATAATTTTAAATGAATAATTATTAAATTATATCCAGTATAATATAACATAAAATATATTAAAAGTAATGTATTTTCATTTTTTTCTTATGTTAAATTATATTATTTTTCAATGTTTAGATTTAACAAAGCAAAATACATTTTCCTGCATTCATTATGTATGCCGTTGTAATTTCAAACTGCTGAAAGGAAAAATGTTAGGACATAACCATGATAACAAGCTTGCAGGTTTGGTTTCTGCGTGCATGTGATCAGCTGTCTAACAGGCAAACACAAAGCACAACTAAGAGCTTTCCTGACAAATTTAAGTCAGTGACTGTTACAAATGGAAAATAATTTAATTGCATAGTGTACGAGTGTGTATATCAGTTCATGTGGGTTATTGTTTATAAGGGACCCACATCAACACGCAAGGTCTGTGAGAAAATGTAATTGTGTCCATGACTGATGTTTGTTTGAATTGGCAACCGTTCTCTGCACAAAATGCTGGTTGTTAATGCCTAATAAAGTGGTGGGCATATACATACTAATGTGAAATAGGTTAATATGTTCACCAGGTCTGTCTCAGGACTGAACATTCTCAGTGTTTTCCATTGCAAATAAGCCAGTTTTATTTGTAACTCATTTATGAGTTTAATATGTTTTATGTATATTTTATCTTTTATATATCATTTTACATATTTTATGTATGCATTGTATTTCTTTATAATTATTTTTAACAATAAAATGATTTAATTATATTCAATATAATATATA
>NW_015505778.1:314359-315017 GCF_001515645.1 Sinocyclocheilus grahami | reverse complement strand
CAAAATGTTGGGATGGTGCCACTGTTGTCACAGAAGAAATCGGACTGGGAATTACACTAGCATTCATAGTTTAGCCGAAGGTAATCACATGCAATCCACGTTTCTTTTAAAATGCTAAATCCATTTTAAATGTTTCCTTGACGTTTATGCAAGATAATGATTGGTTATTACTCTGTATCTGCAGATAGAAAGAAATGTTACATGTGGGATGAATGTCAAGCTAATGTTGGTAAACACAGCATGACTTGTCTAGAAAGAAGAAGCCAACAGAAATCTGTCAGGACGCTTTTAACGTTTCACAAATGAAACAAGACTGCCCTCTAAAGGTAAAATGATAATCTGTCACCTCAGAGCAGCTCGATTTTTTAAGGGTTAGTAAAAGGGAAAAGTAAAACAATTCTAGGCATGTTTGAAAGGTAAATATGATGTTTTCAGAGTTTTCTTTTTAAAATAAATAATTATTTCATGAAGCATGCAAGGGAAATTTGCATAAAACAATGGATTTCAGCATGGAGGGGTTAATTTGCATGTTGTGACCTGAAATGCACTGCCATATGAAAGTCTACTGCAGTTATATTTTGATTAATTTAATTCATATTTCATCCAGTGGTTCAAAATTAGTATATACAGTGGGTACGGAAAGTATTCAGACCCCCTT
>NW_015505778.1:302646-312930 GCF_001515645.1 Sinocyclocheilus grahami | reverse complement strand
TATATATATTTTTTACAGTTTATAGATCAAGTGGTGACCCAATATTTTTCAAACAAAAGTATGATAACCAAAAGGACCAGAAGACATTGAATATAACTAATGCAGAATGTAAAAAAATGCAGAATTATTCATATTGGCATAGGCTCTTTAGCAAAACTTACAATAAGCAAAGGTTTGGCTTACTAGCTAAAAACATGGGACATACACTGGGCCAAATATTGTTGTAACTGCTTTAATACTTGACAGTATTTTCACCTCACATATATTCATAAGCATATATATTTAGGAAAATAAAGATCTCTAGCCCATGAGTTGAAACTTTTTAGTTGCAAACTGAGACACTTAATCAGTTTGCTACCAGCAGGAGAAACCATATAATCTGGTGAAAACAGAAAATAAAAAGGGGCTTAGTACTGAACCCTGTGGGACTCCAGGATAGAAACCTTGTTAAATGTGAAAAACCAACCTTTCTTTATGACTTAATATAATCCATGTATGACATAATCCAAGAACATGCAGTTGCAAAGATGTTCATAAATTTAGACATCAACAGTTTGTGCTCTGTTGCTATTATTGAAGCACAAGTCAAGACAATTATGAATTTGCATGCCTAAAACGAAGTGTCATCTCTGAAGAGATACTGGCTTCGCCCTGGTAAGATCACACCTAAGATATAAGATATTGGTTGAAGCTACTTAGTCCATTCAGCCTGGTTATGTGATGACTCCATGGGAGGAGACTTCAAGAATCTCGGAAGGTCAAGGACCAAGTAAACTTGTTAGACAGGAATTGTCCCCAAGCAAAGGTTTACAATCCTGTCTTCATACACAGCAGCTGCATCTGAGTGGTGTCTGATTTGTCATGAAAGGCACAGAATATCTTGTGAACAATGCTACCTGGTCAAATCAAACAAATAAAAGCAAACCAACCACCACAAAACAAGCTGAAGTATTCATCCTTCTAAAAGCGAAACAAAAAGCGATTTACCAACCGGTTTAGCACAATAATAATACTGAGTATATGTAAATCATGTGTTTATTGTACATCATGTCTGTTCTAAATATATTGTATGAATTTTGGTTGTTTACATTACATGCATGGGTGTTTTGTTTGTGTATTTTTTAGAGACTAACCTGAAGCAAATGTTTATCTAAGGGGATTACAAGAGCTGGATAATGATGCCAACATTAAATAAGAAACACAAATTGTTTAAATGAACGCAGTAAATGGAAACAAATTAAATTTATATTAAAATTAAATAAAAAGTATATAAAATCTATAAGATAATTTCTTTAAAATTATTTTGCATGTACCATCTAAAAACAGTAGTTAATTAGACTGATGCATAATTTGTATTTCAACCATGCCGTTTTAATGACTATGGGATTAAAATTGTGTATTTGGCTTGAATTGGCTTTGTGGGATATAAGTGATCATTTCTATAAGAGCCTGTCAAATTTCATAGAGATCAGCCATACTGATTTATGTGCTGCTACACTCCAATAGCTGGCAAAACAGCAAATGTGATCGCAGGCTCAGTTTGCTACAATTAAAGTAACCGTAATAACACTTGAAATCTACAAGAACGTTAAATGGAGTCTTTTGGACTCGATGTTTGTTCTCACACACATGCACAAACTGGCATTTGGCCAATCTGACGGGGAATCTGTCTTTACAGGATTAGAACACAATGATTTAACAGTGACTCCTTTAATAACAAAGGAGGTGTTTTTGATCTGTTGGCAGGGTTTCTGTCTTTATACTACATAGACACAGTCTGTAAACAATTCCCACCACATTTAGAGTCTCTCTAAGTAAAGTTTTTATTAAAAATGTATGATGTTCACTTAAAGCACAAACCATTCTAATTGGTTTAACAGAATTTGTCTAAATTTGTGCTTGACACTAAAGACACAAAAATATTGCTCAGATTCTTTGACTGTAGCTAATTATTTCCCACGAAAACTCAGTGAACGGTTAATGAACAAACGTCATATTTTAGGGATATCTGATCTACTTGCACAAGGTGGCACTCAAATTGAGTTAACAGAAGATATTCAGATCAAACTGCTGGTACATTTCTTTAAGGCTTTCGATAGCTTTCATTCTCACATAAAAACTGAACATGAACCGTTTTAAAGGCTGACGAAACCTGTTCCAGCACACGCTGTTCTGCTCCTATAAATGCAAACCTGGACCAACAGGGAAAAAAAAGTACCTTATCAGATTCAACTGTCTGGTTTGAAAAAGGTTTCAGAAATTACAGGACAAGTTGAACTACAGATACAAAAGCAAGAAATGTCTCGTCACATCTATTAAACGCAACAATGTCAGCGATCAGATGATGCACAAAGGAAGAAAGAGCTTCAGGAAATGTCATGAGGTCAAAGTGGATGGAAGCCCACCAAGATCACGACACTCCTCAAGAGAGCGGGAAGAGCTGAGCTCCATGTGTGGGTGCTGTATAATACTTTCATTTGCTTTAACAGGGCTATACAATTATAAATGCACAGGTTAATGCACTACACACACACACACACACACACACATATAATTGTTGAGTTAACAGAAGATATTCAGATCAAACTGCTGGTACATTTCTTTAAGGCTTTCGATAGCTTTCATTCTCACATAAAAACTGAACATGAACCGTTTTAAAGGCTGACGAAACCTGTTCCAGCACACGCTGTTCTGCTCCTATAAATGCAAACCTGGACCAACAGGGAAAAAAAAGTACCTTATCAGATTCAACTGTCTGGTTTGAAAAAGGTTTCAGAAATTACAGGACAAGTTGAACTACAGATACAAAAGCAAGAAATGTCTCGTCACATCTATTAAACGCAACAATGTCAGCGATCAGATGATGCACAAAGGAAGAAAGAGCTTCAGGAAATGTCATGAGGTCAAAGTGGATGGAAGCCCACCAAGATCACGACACTCCTCAAGAGAGCGGGAAGAGCTGAGCTGCATGTGTGGGTGCTGTATAATACTTTCATTTGCTTTAACAGGGCTATACAATTATAAATGCACAGGTTAATGCACTACACACACACACACACACACACATATAATTTAATTTAATTGAAATTATGTTTTTGAACTGCATATAAAATTTCCATCCATTCAGATTACACAGTTTTGACAAACTAATAAACTTAATGTAAAGCATAATTGTCAGTTAAACATAAATGAAACGGGTAAGAGTTCAGCACTCAAAATAAATAAATAAATAAACTCATGGCATAGTTTATTATTAACTATTTGCATTTGCTTGATTTTATTAAAATAATTCTATTTGCATTTATTTAAATCTACATAAATGTAAATTGTGAAATCAATTCAATTTATAAATTTTTTATTCAAGTTTTTTTCTCAAATGATATGTATGTATATATATATATATATATATATATATGTGTGTGTGTGTGTGTGTGTGTGTGTGTGTAAATGTATTGTCTTGGATTGAAATCAATATATAGTTTACACACACACACATATATGTATATATGCAAAAATAGACAAAACTTGATAGATAGAATACATGAAATGTATGAGATTGAAATTAATTGGATTTAAAGATACATATCTAAAGCTGGTTATTGTATATTTAAAACACATTCAGTTTATTAGTTTAATATAGTTTGCTACATGTTTGCTTCTTTGCTTTTTGTTTGCAGTTTGCTTACAAGTCTTACAATGCTTCTTAACTCTTTTTGTTAAAACACTGCAATCTCAATAGATGGAAATTTGATATGCAATTCAGATACATAAATTAAAAATTTAGGTGTAATTATTATTTTGATATATTTTTTGTCAAAATGCTGATCAGCTACTATTAATGGTATATTCCACCATAAATATATGCCTAGTATGGGCAAACAGTTGAGTATTACATGGTAATATGGTGCCAGCATTGTCAGACCCCATTGAATGAAGCTGTTTTCATATGCAAATGAAGAGCCTCTGAATCTTTTTGATTCAGCACTCAGCGTTAGACCTCTGTGGGCTTGGAAGCGCATGAGTGGCGTTCAGGTGAAATTATCGAAAATTGGTTTCTTGCTTTGTTAAGCACCTGTGGTGAGATCAAAGAGCACAAATCCTATGTGTCATCTAGGTTTCAATGAGAGGTGTTTGTGTGAAGCCTGATACGTTAGTCATTTGGAATTAAAAAAAAAAAAAACAACTTTCAAATTTAATTGTCCGACGAATGCAAACAATGCATCGAGCTTTTGAAGTACTTTTGAATAAGTGAATTTGAATTGCTTCAAAGAACCACAGTTAGCGGTTTCCCAGAGGATTCTCAGACGTTGACGTAATCAAACACTCCTTTTTTTACATTTTAATACCAGTTTATAGTCTTGCACTCTAAAGGTACAAAACTATCACTGGAGCAGTACTTTCAAAAGGAACTCACACTCTAAAAAATGCTGGGTTAAATACAACCCAGTGCTGGGTAAAATAGGGACAAACCCATCAATTGGGTTGGTTTAACCCAGAGGTTGGATTAAATGTTTAACACAACCTTCTGGGTAGTAACCCAACCGCTGGGTCAAAACAGCCCAATTGCTGGGTTTGTCTTTATTTTACCCAGCACTGGGTTGTATTTAACCCAGCATTTTTTAGAGTGTATATGCAGTGTAGGGGGTAACGCATTACAAGTAACGCCAGTTACGTATTCAGATTACTTTTTTCAAGTAACTAGTAAAGTAACGCATTACTTTTTAATTTACAAGAAAATACAAGTTACTTTTTCAAATAAGTAACGCCAGTTACTTTTTTTCCCCATTTATTGATTGAAAGCTCTCCTGTCCCCTTGTTGAGAGAAATCAGGAGTAAGATGTTACTTTAGTTCTAGAATAAATATGAACATGCATTAATTCATCTCACTCCCTCATAAAAAAAATTATCTGATTTAGTTTTCCTCAAAATCAATAAAAACAGTTAAAAGCAACTCAGAATATGACTCAAAGCTGCAATAATTAAATATGTTAAATAATACAAATATCCTTTATGTATTTAATCCAGTTTTATTAACCAATTTACTACTGACCTTCAGTGATCCAATTCAACCATACACTCTAAAAAATGCTGGGTTAAAAAGGGACAAACCCAGCTATTGGGTTGTTTTGACCCAGCGGTTGGGTTCAAAACAACCCAACTGCTGGGTCAAAACAACCCAATAGCTGGGCTTGTCCCTTTTTAACCCAGCATTTTTTAGAGTGTAGAATGCCTAAAGTGGACTATCAAAATAAAGAGTTACCCAAAACAATCATGTGTCTCTATCATCAGGTCTGATGATTAAAAGCTTTTTTCAGACCTCAGAGAAGAAACCCTCACATTTCAAACCTCAGCACAAAGAGTTTCATCACACTCTAAAAAATGCTGGGTTAAATACAATTGTCCCTTTTTAACCCAGCATTTTTTAGAGTGTAGAATGCCTAAAGTGGACTATCAAAATAAAGAGTTACCCAAAACAATCATGTGTCTCTTTCATCAGGTCTGATGATTAAAAGCTTTTTTCAGACCTCAGAGAAGAAACCCTCACATTTCAAACCTCAGCACAAAGAGTTTCATCACACTCTAAAAAATGCTGGGTTGAATACAACCCAGTGCTGGGTAAAATAGGGACAAACCCAGCAATTGGGCTGTTTTGACCCAGCGGTTGGGTTAAATGTTTAACCCAACCTTCTGGGAAGAAACCCAACCACTGGATCAAAACAACGCAATTGCTAGGTTTGTCCCTATTTTACCCAGCACTGGGTTGTATTTAACCCAGCATTTTTTAGAGTGCACCAACAATGACCAGAAGATCTATTATATTCTGAAAATCATTTACCTAGTTTGATGTTCCCTGTCAAAAATGACCGTCCATTTAAAAAAATGCTTGTACATCTCTCATCATGCTATATTATCACCAAATCTTGGATTCAGTTTTTTCTGGCAACTTGTTTTTTTCCCCCCGATTAGCACAGGCTTCGTATTTCTGATAGTAGCTCTCATTGATCTGAGCTTGTGCACCTCAGTTTCGCTTATGCACACATTTTTGAGTGAAAAAAGGCTTTGTTTGTGGATAATTTTTGCAATGTTTATTCAAAAGCTGAGGAGCATGAGTTAAGATAAATAAGGACTACGATCAATCAGTTCCAAGAGAGATACAAAAAATGTGCTAATTGAATGAAAACAGACTGATAAAAAGATTGAGTCCAATATTTGGTAACAATAAAGCATATTGATAAATTTATAAGCAATTTTTTGTATAGGCCAGTCATTTAGGGAAGTTGGCATACCCTGTGTGAGCCAAGTCAGTAAGTTTTATTCCAGCATTAAACAGAATTTCCAGAACATAACACTTAAACACTGGATCACTTTTCGGCAGAATATATCATTAAACCACATTTTGCTTGTACATCTCTCATCATGCTATATTATCACCAAATCTTGGATTCAGTTTTTTCTGGCAACTTGTTTTTTTCCCCCCGATTAGCACAGGCTTCGTATTTCTGATAGTAGCTCTCATTGATCTGAGCTTGTGCACCTCAGTTTCGCTTATGCACACATTTTTGAGTGAAAAAAGGCTTTGTTTGTGGATAATTTTTGCAATGTTTATTCAAAAGCTGAGGAGCATGAGTTAAGATAAATAAGGACTACGATCAATCAGTTCCAAGAGAGATACAAAAAATGTGCTAATTGAATGAAAACAGACTGATAAAAAGATTGAGTCCAATATTTGGTAACAATAAAGCATATTGATAAATTTATAAGCAATTTTTTGTATAGGCCAGTCATTTAGGGAAGTTGGCATACCCTGTGTGAGCCAAGTCAGTAAGTTTTATTCCAGTATTAAACAGAATTTCCAGAACATAACACTTAAACACTGGATCACTTTTCGGCAGAATATATCATTAAACCACATTTCAACAGATCACATACTACTAAGTATATGTATAACAAGTTACAGTTTACTGGTTTTGTAAATCCAGACTCATTTGGAAGCAATATGTTTTTGCTTACGGGCAGTCAAGTGCAATCTAATATATGAATACTTACTGAACAATTAAGTATGCAGTGATTTAGTCAACAGAAGGGATTGTTTGCCAAGCCCTGTGACAGTCTCAGATGCCTTCGTCAATCTGTTCGGCTCTGAAAACAAAGATTGTAATGTCAGAAATGTAATTATATACAGGTAATATCCTCTATACTAGATATACATGTTCTACAAACAAAGAAAAGGAGGTCAAATATTTGCTAATGTCATTCCAAACATATAGCTATGTGAGTTTGATTTACTGCTAGTGCCGTAAGTACTCACCGAATTCATAATTTGTTTGTATTCTTACATTATATCCACGATTCTAATCTACCGATCTTCCATAAAAGGGCTTAATAATGGATTAAATAACACATCAAAAATAAAACATTGTTTCATGAATTATTTTGCATCTTCATTGATGTGTGATGGGTCGATTAATCAAAATCTTGGAAACCTACAACAAATGGAGTCAATGATCACTCAAGTCAATTGGTGGTTATTTTGCAATAAATGCATTAAGTGAATTGATTATGACGAGGGTGGTTTTGAGATCTGAGAGCTGGGAGGGGGTTGGCAGCCGTATGGCTATAAATGCAGCCGCCACTATGTGAAAGAACAGAAAAGATCTGTGATTTCAGAAGACCCTCTTGCTGGCTGGATAGACTGTACAGACGGGGAAAAAAATCTCTTAGCCGAGATTTATCTTTTAAGCTTATTTTCAGTATTTTATTTACACACTTTTGTTCCTTATGGAGATTTGGAAACTCTCAGCGTTAATGCTCACCATACTTGCTCTTGCCTGTAGTGTTCAAGGATTGTCTTTCACTCTCAACAGAGACCACTGGATTTCAGATAACTGGGAGGTGAGTGATTTTTTATTTTATTTATTTATTATTATAAGGAATCATAAAGGTTATGATTAATAAGTAAATTAATGGGTTTTTGTCCACTACAAATACTGGTACTGGAATTCTAAAATTAGTTATTTTTTTCCAGCGTAAAACCAAAATATACAATGTCATATTCACATCCATAAAAAATGCTTTGGTTGTTTAACAGGATGAACCAGTGGACGAGACACTAGCCAGCCAAGTGGCCAGTCTACTCAAAAGATCGAAATCTCATCAGTTCTATGGACTAATGGGAAAACGCTCCGGTAAGATTTAAGATTTGGTTTTGTTGGCTCTAGGGTACACCTACAAGAATTTACATTGTTTAGTTTTACATTTGTTGCATTGTAGTTACTAATACTTGATTATTACCACAAAATACAGTGGTGTCTAATTTGAAATAAAATATAAACCTAAAAAATAAGTGTTAAAATTTTAAAATTAAACCCAATCATTGTCAAAATATTTAATCTTCTAGTGCACTATTTCAGTTGTTCTTGCATAATTCAAGTTTTTTTATTACTAAAATTAGTGAAATTGTGTTGTTTTTCACACAGCAGATGTGCGAGAGGAATGGAACGGACTGCAGTACTACTGATGACATTATCCAGCACTCGATTACAGACTCCACCAGCCTTCGTGAATCAATATACACTTATTCTTGACTCTTAACTGGCACAAACATTATAATTCAAAAGAACATCATTTGGGAGTATTTTTAAGCAAGTAAATGTCTTGCTTCAGGTATCAAATGTGATGTAATAAAAGTATCAAACATTAGTTTTTTTTCCCAGTTCTGATTTAAATGAAATCCTTTGCACAAATCTTTCAACACAAAGAAATCAAGAAATAAACGTTGAAGATAACGTGTAAATCAATTTTTTTGTAAGGCCCCATTTTTTTTTTACTACATTCTACTGAGAAACTACTTTTTGCTTTAAAAAAAAAATGTGTACTTTTAAAATACATTCTGGGGCATAGACAATACTTTGGCCAAAGAAAAATATGAATATGAAAAAAAAATAGCACTGTATAAAACAAAAGTGAGAGATTCCAGAGTTACAAGGGGCACGTAAAGAGACAAAAATGACACTAACAGCTAAAGCCATTGCAAAAGACATTGTTGATGGAGTCATAAAAAAAGATAGAACGGCAGTACGAAATGTAACATGTAAGTCCATTAGGTTCCTTTGGGAGGGGTCCATTTCAGAGAGCTGGGGTCTATGGTCTTGTTATTGTTGCCTCTTTTGGTCTCTTTGGCCTTCCACTCGTCAATCAGGTCCTGTACCATTCAGAAACAAAAGAGAACCGGGGTAAGAATAATATAAAGCAAACATGCACGATCAAAAAATATACTGCTAAACAGTTGCCAGAGATGGCATATTTTACAATTTATGTCCATAAAACATGGCCAATACTTATATAATCGATAATCGGTTAATCGATTCTCATTTTTACGGAACAATATCGATTCTTAAATCCCAAGAATCGATTAGCCTAGCCAGTTTTCAGTTAATGGACGGAACGTTGAAAGGGCATTTCCCATCCAATAAATCGCAATAAGCATTGTGTTTTGGTACTTTTAATATGAAACAAAGTCTCAAATTCTGTCCATTGCATTCAAACAATAAACGCTGTTTTGGCGCTGTTTAATGTGGAGTGACAGATCGCTTTAGCACCTCAGTTCAACAGACAGCGTGTGGTGCACGTGAACTGATCATCTTCTCCACATTAATACCAGCTTCAGCACAAAATAAACATGAATAAACATCCGGAGGTAAGTTAAAAGAAAAAGTACAACTTTACAAGCTGTATCCTGTCTCATGTAATCGCTCAATCAGTGTTTCAGCCGCACAAAGAGGTCAATAATGGCTTGTAAACTAGTGCCGTGTTCAAAATATCGATACGACGATGTATCGTCACAGAGATTTGACGAAGTGTGCTACTTATCTTTGTCAACCTGGCAACCATGTGCATGCGCGCTCTCTCTCCACTGTGGAAAAACGTGCTTGCTTTCTGAAAACAGCGGTTAGCTTGCAGTTTATCAATCTCCACTTCAATATTCTATTCTCAGAAAAGTGTAATTCATCAACTGTTCATTTACGACACGCACAGAGAGAGAGAGAGAGAGAGAGAGAGAGAGAGAGAGAGAGAGAGAGAGAGGGGTTGTGTATGTATGAATTCCCACCGTTTTGCTGCATTTTTCTATTAACAGTAAAGCTGTGGCTTTAATTCCTTTAGAAACAATGATGCTATCAGCTCCTTGTTGAGAAAGATAATGTAGCTCTAGAGCGATTACACTATTTAGTTGATAAAACTGCGGGGCAGCGCTAAAAAGTTTGTTCCTGAATGTCTGATTTCGGC
>NW_015505778.1:295481-301766 GCF_001515645.1 Sinocyclocheilus grahami | reverse complement strand
GTTTTTCTATTAACAGTAAAGCTGTGGCTTTAATTCCTTTAGAAACAATGATGCTATCAGCTCCTTGTTGAGAAAGATAATGTAGCTCTAGAGCGATTACACTATTTAGTTGATAAAACTGCGGGGCAGCGCTAAAAAGTTTGTTCCTGAATGTCTGAGTTCGGCCGCAACGTGATCTGTGTGAGTGACTGCACTTAACATCAAACTGCTTCTGTTTCACACAAATGCTGGCACAGACGTGCATGTTCGGCTAGAGTCGCTTTGAACTCGTGCATCTTCGGAAGCGGAGCTGCGCGGAAAGTTACAAAAAATGTTGTGCACACCGCCACGAGAAACGACGTCGCGCGCACTCAAAGCGAACGTCCGCCTACACCGCGATGATGTCATATTTGCCGCGCGCACCTAAGCGAACTTTTGAACGCATCAAGTATAAATCAGCCTTGAGCGTGTGTGCGTTAGATACAGTGAAGACAGCGCGTTAGTTTAGAACTCTTCTCATTTTTTTTTTTTATCGTAGAGAGTGTGATTATAGTGTTATATTTCAATTTCACAAAGAAATGTGCAGCATTTTATCCAAGCAATAATAAAAGGACACATTTAATTTATAATTTGTCTTAAATCTCATTTTGTTAAAATAAATAAATAATCGTGAATCGAATCGAGAAATCAAAATTGTGAATCGAATCGTGAGGTGAGTGAATCGTTACATCCCTAGCTGTAGTTCATGCATCTTTTCTGCAAAGATATTTAACAAGTGATTTGTTTAACATTTACATCATGTTGACAACTTCATGTGTGCTGCACTTAGAATAGAATTTTCTTTAAAAATTCTTTAAAAAAAAATTAAACATTTCATAGGGCCCTATTTTTGTAACAATTTTATAATACAATAAATTCATTACTAAATAATAAATTAAAGTTTTATTATTTTGACTGATTAGACAGGCTTTTTGATTATTAAAATATAATGAAAACATTCAAATGGAATTCAGAAAAAGAATTTGGGGGAAACAAAGATTCATATAGGGCTTTTAAATGAATTTGTTAAACTTTTAATCAATTGTTGCTACAATGTATCCGTTTCATGATTTCAATTAATTTGACATGCTTTTAGATTACACACAAAATGTGCAGTGTTGGGGTCGTATAGAGATAACATGTACTCACTGAAATCAATGAGCATCTTGCCGTAGCCCTGCCTCATGTACTGTGGCATAGTCAGGATACAGGACACATTGTAATTCAGGAATGAGTTCTTCTCCTGAACAAAAAGGAGAATCAGTTTAGTCAGTGTGCATATTACATGACAACTCTTCTGTCTTGACTTAAAAGACACCATAGGCTAACATTTCTCAAAATTGTTCATAAAAGTAGCATTATATTTGCATGTTCTGCTGATTCATGAGACTTTCAGTACTCAATATGTTGAAGTGCTCTTCAGTCTGGTTAAAATCCCCCACAAAACACTTAAGCCTGGTTCAGATTTTTTTTTAATTCACATAATTTAGTCTAGACTGGCACTCCATACTAGCCGATTCCTTATTCACATATTCAGAACAGAAAACAGCAAAGATCAAAACAGATGTCTTAAATTAATTGTCATTGCTTCCCTAGTTTAAAGCAGCATTCAACTTAGTTTAGTCAAAGCTGTTACAGCTACCAACAGTTTTTGTTGAGCTCTGTAAAATGAACAAATTAAGAATGAAAGAGGGGCCACAGTCTAAAACATTTCATGTGATGCTCATCAAAACAACACTGCGTGAAACAAGCCACTGAAATAAACTGAATTAGCCTAGTTTAAAGCAGCATTCAACTTAGTTTAGTCAAAGCTGTTACAGCTACCAACAGTTTTTGTTGAGCTCTGTAAAATTAACAAATTAAGAATGAAAGAGGGGCCACAGTCTAAAACATTTCATGTGATGCTCATCAAAACAACATACTGCGTGAAACAAGCCACTGAAATAAACTGAATTACAATGGAGTTTATGGACTAACTTCACCCTGTGAGTTTGTGTGTTTGTTGTCCCTTCAAGGTTGCTGTGGAAAGAATAAGTTCATCCCCCACTTTACTGAGACAGACTTTAGCAGCATGCAAACAATATTTTTTTCTATGTAAACGTGCTTGACGGACATGTTGACAGTGTATCACGTATGACACGGCAAAGTTAAAAGTTGTTCGAGTCTCATAACCTTTCATTTCTCATTTTCTTAAAACACAAAAACGCATTTTGTGTGAATAGCCGATTAGGACTAGTGACTAGTATGGACTAGTATGGTCCATCATAGTGCGCGTCACATGCGAGTAGTTAATCAGGTGCACAGTCATGCAGTCGGATAATTTATTTCTCTTAAATGTCACCATTAATGTATTGTCAATGTGTCTAACTATACTGTTTGCTATTATTTTTATTAAAAGCCATGATTCCTTGAATAAAATATAATAAAAACAAGGTAAAACATTACATCCGAATTAATAAAAATCTGAAAAATCGCTCAGCCCGACCCCAAGCATGAAAGCTCATGGAATTTTGTTACTAATGCAAGATAATGGAAACCAGGATAAACATTTTCAGGATAAATAACCAGTGGGCCAATATTGGAGAAGATTATTTGTCCTGGCTCACATACTACATAAACAAAGCTTATGACTGAAAATCAGCCAAAAACATTGGCTAGAGGGAAGCTGGCCTGAAAAGCAAATGTGTTGACAAAGTGCTTATATTTTTGTGCATTTCAGACCAGATCATAATTCACAACATGTAGCCTCAAGCACCCCATTACCTTTGAGAAATATCCCACGAGGTGACAGCCTGTGTTATCAGCTTCAGTCATGACATAAAACAGGAAAGGTTCCACGTCATAGTACAGTGTTTTATGGTCCAGAAACAGCTTGGCCAGCAAACAAAGATTCTGGCAATAGATCTGTTGGGGTGGGGATGAATAAAATTCATGTTTATCAAACAAACTCATCAAGAGCCTAGAAGTTCATATAAGAGCGGAAATAGTCAATGCCACAAATCAACAAACACATCCAGAACTCTTTACATTCAAACAGCCACAACCAATGCATTACATTAACATCCATTGCCCACCTTGTTCTTTTTCCCATCAACCTCAAACACAGAAATGGCACCTTTTCTGTAGACTTCATCACCAGGAGGGTGTTTCCACACACATTTGGCCTGCATAGATCACATATGACAACATGTCAAATAATTTAACCTCCATATAGATTCAGCCAGTACTACCATTTGACTAAATGTTTAGACATGCAACCATAACAGAGATTATTTAGGAAAGTTTGATTTCATACCATGTGTCTGCGCAGGATGGTCTGACTCTTCATATACTTGAGGCAGAACTCACAGATGTACAGACGCCCCAGACGGGCGTATTCCTCAGGGTAGGGAGAATGGTACCAAGTGTCTAGCTCATAACGGCCAAACAGGATGGTCTTGATCATGTTACTGCCCTCTGTGATCTGACCCTGCAGACGCAGTTTCTCCTACAAACAACAAAAACCTTAGACATCAAATATCTAAATAAAGCTAATTTAGCTAAAATAACAAGAACTAGGATTGGGCGGTAAAACCAAAATCTAGTAAAGTAATTTAATCACAGTAACAGAATACCATCATATGGTTACTTTTATTGAATTAAAAAAAAAAAGATAATATATTACATAACCACGCTGTAATGTCCATCATTTAAAAACTTAAATTATGACATCTCAAATGACTATTTTCTTTATTTTCAATTTGAAGATAAAGGGTGAGATTTTAGTCCTGAGATTTTAGTTGAGTGATGCACTGCTATGTCAGAAGTGTGTAAACTGAGAGGCATGTCTGTTCATACCAGATCCTCCGCTGCGCGGGCCTGAGCTTTCCTGAAGAGCTCCAGATCATAATCACTGGTGATGTTCTCCAGCAGTGGTTCACGCGTGGTTCCGTGTGTCTGTCTGTGCTCCTGATACATCAAAAAAGAACAGATGTAGATCGATCACAAATACAAACATCATTAATACCACCCGACACATAAAATATAATGGCACTGTATACATTAATTAAAAGCCAGATAATTATTTTTAACAAGAGCTAAATTGGGTTGGCTAACAAAAATACATCAGGACCATATAGCTTATATGAAAACGCATTAATCAGGGATGCTAACTCGCCAAGTATTTTTAAACACTTTTTGTAAGCCTTTATTATTTTTAACTCTATAGGCGAGCACAGAATTTAAAGATTCATTTTTCATTCATGAAGATGACATGAAGAAATGTGTCTCCTGGTGGAAAACAAAGACTTTTAAGATCAAAATGACATTACAATTATATAAGTTACCATTATAACCAGTAGATGGCAGCAGAGGATCACACATTAGCTCAGTTGCCATTTCCACTCCCTAGATTTAAGCTTTATCTTTAAAACTTAAACTCTTGATATAATCAATGACTACCCTGTATGCGTTTTTTTCCTCGATATAATGGGAAGATCTACGAGCGTGTAGAACGCTGCAAACCTGTGAAAACTTAGTTCAGACAGAGTGGATTCTGACTAACCTACAGCAAACACCTCTGACTGGCCATTGCTTTCAACAGTGATGCCTGTGATTAGCTATAATACTCTGCAACACTGCAAAAACACATTATAAATAGAATATTTTGGTTTTGTAACTCGAAACCAAAGCGCACACACAAAAACACACAGGAGCATTTGAAAGTGGTTGCCTGCAAGCGTGTACAGAATTGAGTTGGTACTACTGGCACTGTAAAAAGACTCCCCTCTCCCCACCCCCCGAAACAATTTAAAAACTCACCAGATCTACATGAATCAAAATGGCGAATTTTGCCGAAAGGTGACAAGTTTGCATCCCTGCATTAATAAACATTTTAATATATCACTGTAAGGATTACCATGTACTTCTCTTTTTGGTCTTTTGTCAGTCCAGAATCCCTCCTCTTCCTCATCTCCATTACCTTCTCTTTATATCGAACTTGTCTTGGAGTTGGTGCCTGTGGAAGAGCAACACAAATTAATATTACATCCCACTTTACTAAAAGATACATTGTGTCTCATCCAGATAAAGCTCTTCATGGTTAACTCATCAGTCATAACCTCACTGTGGATACCACAGAATTTATGGCTTGCAAACAATCACAACCCATCTTAAAATTAGAAGGCACCATGCTGCTGACGTTAGGCCTTCACGCAAGTGTCTTTTTAGTACAAAAGCATGCATGCATTTAAGAGGCATTAACACACTTATGTGATGTTTGTTTAGTGTTGAGCAAACATCTGCTTGGCGAGCACCTGATGTCGAGTAGCGTGTCTGTTCTCCTCATTCTGCCCCTGACTGCGCTCTTCCTCTTGTTTCTCACGCTCGATGGCTTTCACCTGATCAGGAAGACAAGCACACAAAGATAAACACCAGAGAAAGTGCTAAACAATACGGAAAAGAATAAACCACACATGCCTATGCTAAATAATCACTGCAATTTAGTGGTTGACAAAATTATGTTTTTAAGCTCATTCCATGCAAGAAATATACAAAATCAAAATAATAGCAAATAAAGCAGACAAGCAAAGTATACTTTGGGCTTAAAGCACCTTGCACTCATCTGCTGAGAGGTTATGGTAGAGAGGGCATCCTGATATGGAGAAATGTCTCTCATGTTTCCCTGTTAAATGTCCTGTATAAAAAAAAGAAATACAGGAAGGTAAACAGATTTTAGCTTTAAACCAGACTATAAACAATCCATTCAAATTTAAAATGTTTTAAACTGTGAACATTATTTTTTTCCAATTAAGCTCTTGTAAACCATTAGCACTGGATTTTATTATTAAGCAGATGCAAGAGGAAATTAATCTGAAGAGCAATTACCTAAAGAATTGCACCCAGGTGTGGGGCACTTCATATTGAAGTTGTAGCTCTCGTGAAAGCGGCGGCGTTTTGGACGATGGGAGGGATCGCTGCCAGAGTCTTTCTGGTCTTTAGTCACGCTCTCATCGTGGGATGCATTGGGGCTGGATATGTCGATGTCTGATTCGGATGAGGGGGCGTTTCCTGTGGGTGTCCTGGGGGGAGACTCATATCTCTCTGCTGCTTGTTTCACATCTGGTGGGGCATCTAGATGAGGAACAGAAATAACATCTTATAAACATGTAAAGGTGTCAAACAGAAAAGAATAAAAGCTTGGCAGCATGGATTTTAATACAACTGTAACCTTCATGAATAATAGAACAAAAATACATCACAGTAATGTGTTATGTATTATGTATATAA
>NW_015505778.1:291881-295439 GCF_001515645.1 Sinocyclocheilus grahami | reverse complement strand
GTATATTAGGGGTGTGCGATATATATCGTCTGCGATAATATCGTAATTGTTGTTTTAACGATGTGCGATTTGACATTATCGAGTATTTTGCAAAAACCATTCAAAACATCCCTACAGAGCGCACGCATACATTACGTGAAGTCTAGACTAGTGCGTGTGCGCATTTAGTGCGTTTTCTTTCACTGCATGATTCAGTCTATTAAATGCATTTTTGGTAGCTTAAAAAATGGCTTTATAAAGGTAAAAATGCCCATAAAGTCAGTTTGCTCAATGGTAATTTTTGGAGAAAACCGGCACTCTTCGTGTGAAGGTTTTCTCCAAAAATTTCCATGATTACAAATGTGACATTGAATTCAATAAACAATAAGTTAATTAAGAGACTTACGTTTTAGACACCATATTGCTTGTTTTTGCTCTATTTCGCCAACAAAACTCATTCCGAATACAGCCACAGTGCTGTTATGCGTCTCTGAGCAACATGACGGTGTTTCGTTCTTGAATGAATCAACCGTTTAAATGATTCGGCTCAATCGCAATAACTCACTTATTAACAGTGACTCGCTGACACCTACTGGCGGTTTTAATTTCAAATTTCTGCTTTTTCTTTCTTTTCTGGATTTTTTTTCATGTTTTAAATCATTTCAAATATCAGTATTCAGCGCTTTATGTTTAATATATCAAAACATTATGTATGCATTTGTAATTGCAGGTTAAATGCATTCATGTCTTGCATTAAACAAAATACATGTGTGTAAATACCTAAATGCCACTTCAGATGCAGCTTCTGTGTTGATTTAATTTGCTTGGTAACAGCCCAAATGTCTTATTATTCTAATTCCCTGATTAAATGTAAGAATTTGACTCAAAAGATAATGGACACTTTTAGAAAAAATGGCTTTATAAAGGTAAAAATGCCCATAAAATGCAAAACTCAGTTTAAACTTATTGGAAAAGATTCATTTCTATCAGTATGAACTAACCACCACACAGAATATGAAGAATATTAAAAACATTAGGAGTCAGCTGTCTTCGACAATTTTCCACATACTGTACATTATTGTTTCTCCTCTATGCCCCGCCTTTCTGAAACGCGTTGATTTTTACAAAGCTCATCGGTCTGAAAAAGCGAGTTATGCTGTGATTGGCCAGCTATCCACTGCGTTGTGATTGGCCGAATACCTTAAGCGTGAGATGGAAATGTTACGCCCCTCACATACTGTTGATGCCGTGTCCGGTGTCTGATATAATACAGCAGCTGTGTGTTCAGAAGTTTGTGTGTTTCTGTTCTCAGTTCGATTGTTCACTCTCTCGCGACTCGCGCCACACCGAACCACAGCGGAAGTGACGTGAGGACGAAAACCATGGCAGAGAGCAGCGAGAACAGACGTTGACGTTCTTTAAAAAAGTAGATATGTTTAACAGGATTTAGAAGAATTCATTTTTTTCTATTATTATTATATAATTTTATTATTATTATTATTTTTTAATTATTATTTTTTTTTTAATTATTTTTTTTTTTTTTGGTCCACACTAGTAGGTGGCGGGAATGCACATATCGCTTGTTTGCCAACCGCCATAAAACTCCAAAAGAAGAAGAAGAAGAGAGCAGACGTTTTAGAAATCATTTTAGAGCAATATTCGTACAAATACAAACGACGACTTTCTGGTTAATAACATCCTTATTTGTGGATTTTATATAACATTACACAAATATAAGTATTTCAGAGTGAAACCTACGTTTGGTGCATTTCACAATGAGTTTATTTCGTATACTACAAAAACCCTTAAGATGATGCGAAATATAAATGCATTTAAACTTTTTTTTTTTTTGTGCCATAATAGAGTAATATAATTTTTTAAGTAATTTTTTTCTTTTATGCAGCTGATCCTACTGTTCTAATACAAATGTTATTGCTAAGTTGTGTGTACAAAAACGTTTTGAATAGATGCGGAAATGTGTTTTTAATATTTCAAACGCAATGTTTTATGCGATTAATTTATTATACTAACTCGATATTATTTGCACAAATTAGAATGGCTGATATTTTGTTTCAAATAGGCCTAATTATTTCTCATGTTCTGTTCTCATAAAAACCAGTAGCCTACTTTATTTGAATGTTTAAACATTATTACAGTGATGCAACTTTGAATGTGCATTTGAATTTGGTCGTACATTGAAACATATTGACATAACGTGCACAAACTCTACAGATGGCGCTGCAGGCACATTCAATATTTGCAATGAGGCCATTTTTATTAATGACATGAACTGGTTTCAGTAACATCAGCTCTATGAGAAACACCACAACCCCTCGAGATTACATAATCTCCGTGTGTGTACTGAAATGCATTTTGACTCTTTTTTTTAAGCTCAAGTAAACATTTTGTTGAGGTTTGCATCTGTTTCTCTAGCAGATTCTCACACCTCCTCCTCAGGCTGGAGTCTGTGAAAGTGAAAGGGAATATCATGGTCCGGGTGAGGGTAGAAAATACTGTGATTTTCCTGAATGTTCTACCACCAGCTTTAAATGGGAAAAGCAGGGACTGAAGTGATATGTTCCTCTCCAGCAGCTGATACCATCCATCCTAAAAATAGAGCCAATCACTCAAGCAGCCACACAGATATGCACCGAGCACTCTCCAGTCAGTTCTGTCCTCTCTGAAAGTAAAGAAATTCTATACATTTACACAGGAAACTCCGAGAACAACTCTACGAGAAGTCAAAATGCCAAAGATTGTGAGACCAGAGAATTGGCATATGGTGTGAACATGAGGGCTTATTTGAAATGGTGGAAGCCGCATGCCGATGTCTTCGAAGGGTACATGTCATTTTTGCAATGAACTCAGGACTTAGACTAAAATATATGGTTTCTTTATGTTAGCTCAGACAGTGATGCAACAGTTTGCAACTTAATGAGAAATACTTTGTCTAAACTGGTTCTTTCATTTCTTTAGTCAACCAACCAGAACACTGTGGTACGACCGGAAAAAGTATGTGACTATCAACTTTGTGGTTCAAAATCCAAAAGATGTTCAAGTGCAGCCATCATCGCTTTGCATCAAAATGGCCTCACATGCAAGGAAATTGCTACAAAGAATATTGCACCTGAAAGAACCATTTACCGGATCATCAAGAACTTCAAGGAGAGAGGTTCGACTGCAGTGAAGAAGTCTTCAGGATGTCCCAGAGTGTCCAGCAAGCGCCAGGACTGTCTCCTCCTGAAGAATCGTGCCACCAGCAATACAGAGCTTGCTCAGGAATGAAAGCAGGTTGGTGTGAGAGCATCTGCACTCACAGTGAGGCCAAGACTTTTGGACAACGGCCTGGTGTCAAGAAGGGCAGCAAAGAAGCCACTTCTCTCCAAGAAAAATGTCAAGGACAGACTGAAATTCTTCAGGAAGTACAAGGATTGAACAGCAGAAGACTGGTGCAAAGTTATTTTCTCTGATGAAGCTCCGACTGTTTGGTACATCTGGAAAATCGATTGTTCGGAGAAGAAAAGGTGAACGCTGCCATGAGTCCTGTGTTGTGCCAACAGTGAAGCATCCTGAGACCAT
>NW_015505778.1:273148-291387 GCF_001515645.1 Sinocyclocheilus grahami | reverse complement strand
GCGACTTCTTCCAACGATCCATGAGCAATTTGGTGATGATCCGTGCATTTTTCAGCATTATGGAGCACCATGTCACAAAGCAAGAGTGATAAAGAAGTGGCTCCAAGATCATTACATTGAAATTTTGGATCCGTGGCCAGGAAACTCCCCGGATCTCAATCCCATAGAGAACCTGTGGTCAGTCTTCAAAAGGCTAGTGGACAAGCAGAAGCCCACAAATTGTGATCAAATCCGAGAACTAATAAGACAAGAATGGATCGCCATCAGTCAGGATTTGGCCCAGAAGCTAATATCCAGCATGCCAGAGCGAATTTCAGAGGTTATGAAGAACAAGGGTCAACATTGTAAATATTGACCCAGTATATATTTTTTTGCCAATAAAAGCCTTTAAAACTTATGATATGCTTATCATTGTTTTTCAGTACAAAAAACTGCCAAAACTTTTGGCCATGACTGTAGTAACTGGACTTGTAAGTCACATTCAAAAATAGTTTTAAATACAAAATTATAACATTTTATGTTTATCAAATTGTTATCATTATCTTGTAAAAAATGTGAAAAGGAATAGTTCACAACCAAAATGATTTTAAATTTTTTTTTAATGTTTTTTAGAAACCGTACTAATTTACTCAGTACATCAATTAATGTCTTGTGAAGTGAAAAGCTGCCTGTTTCTAAGAAACAAATCAATCATGAAGGCATTTTGCAGTAAATTTAAGCCATCGCGTCAGGCTAAAAGACCAATCCATAAACCTAGTGAAAAAGTCCATCCACTGTTGTTCTCCCACATCAACATCAATATATTTGTTTAGAACTGTTTTGGACTTTTTAATGTTTTTTAGAAACCGTACTAATTTACTCAGTACATCAATTAATGTCTTGTGAAGTGAAAAGCTGCCTGTTTCTAAGAAACACATCAATCATGAAGGCATTTTGCAGTAAATTTAAGCCATCGCTTCTGGCTAAAAGACCAATCCATAAAACCTAGTGAAAAAGTCCATCCACTGTTGTTCTCCCACATCAACATCAATATATTTGTTTAGAACTGTTTTGGACTTTTTTGCTTGTAAACAGTGCTTGATCTGTGCATATTTCTCTCCTGATTCAGATTAGACAACTGTTTTTTACTGGAGAAAGCAGTATTATGGATAAAAGACTTGAATTTTAGCCGGAAGTGATGGTTTTAAGTTCAAATGTCTTATGATGAATTTATTTTATCAGCTGTTTGGACTCTCATTCTGACGGCACACATTCACTGCAGAGGAATCATTGTTTTTCAGTACAAAAAACTGCCAAAACTTTTGGCCATGACTGTAGTAACTGGACTTGTAAGTCACATTCAAAAATAGTTTTAAATACAAAATTATAACATTTTATGTTTATCAAATTGTTATCATTATCTTGTAAAAAATGTGAAAAGGAATAGTTCACAACCAAAATGATTTTAAATTTTTTTTTAATGTTTTTTAGAAACCGTACTAATTTACTCAGTACATCAATTAATGTCTTGTGAAGTGAAAAGCTGCCTGTTTCTAAGAAACAAATCAATCATGAAGGCATTTTGCAGTAAATTTAAGCCATCGCGTCAGGCTAAAAGACCAATCCATAAACCTAGTGAAAAAGTCCATCCACTGTTGTTCTCCCACATCAACATCAATATATTTGTTTAGAACTGTTTTGGACTTTTTTTGCTTGTAAACAGTGCTTGATCTGTGCATATTTCTCTCCTGATTCAGATTAGACAACTTTTTTTTACTGGAGAAAGCAGTATTATGGATAAAAGACTTGAATTTTAGCCGGAAGTGATGGTTTAAAGTTAAAATGTCTTATGATGAATTTATTTTATCAGCTGTTTGGACTCTCATTCTGACGGCACTCATTCACTGCAGAGGATAAATTGGTGAACAAGTGATGGAATGCTACATTTCTCCAAATCTGTCCCCATAAAGAAACAAACTAAATTTTTGGGGGGCCTTTATGCTAATAAAAGATTATACACTCACAACATGCAATTTATTGCTTTAAATCATCATTGTATTATATTTCATACAAGACAATGGGACAGAAAGCATTATAGGCCCACTTTTTCTCCATTGAACAGCCTGTCCTCCTGCACGCACAGCAGGTCTGTGAGCACAAGCGTTCACTACTGTTACGCATGGACAACTCTTGCTCAACTCTTTTTTATGCAGCAGGATTGTGCCATCTTCCTTTAACTATGTCAGCTGGAAAAGGTGACCCCCCTTGACTTAGGCCGAGTGGACCTGTAAGGCTGTGTGTGTGTGTGTCTGGATAAGCTTTTGTAATTTTATTACAGATCATTCATGCAATGGAGCGGAAAACAGGTCAAGCAGTCATTAACCATACCTCTCTTTAAATGTCTCTTGGTATCATTGTACATGCAGAAGTCCATTGGCCAAGTCTTGTTTATCAGTGCGTACAAAGAGGAAGAGACGCACTCAAGACTCTGTACTACAGTGATAAAAAACGATCAGGAGGGAATGACTGCTGAGGAAGCAAAATATCATATGATTACAGTGCAGGTGTATTGTGATTTCTTGCAGCGTTTCATTTACTCACATTCATGTCATTCCAAACCTGAATGACTTTCTTTCTTCAATGGAATACACAAATGATATATTTGGAAGAATATGCTGGTTGTGCTTTTACATAAATTCACATTTACAGTACAATGAATGGGGAGTGAAGCTTGTAAGGACACAAAGCCAACATAAATGTATTATGAAAGCAGCGAATCCATCTTGTGCACTAATATATACATTCCAAAATATTCCAGAATTTGGACTAAAAAAATGTTTGCTCACCAAGACTGCATTTATTTGATCAAAAATACAGTAGAAACTGTAATATTGTGAAATGTTATTAAAGTTTGAAATAACTATTTTCTATTTGAATATATTTTAAAATGAAATTTATTCTTGTGATGCAAAGCAATATTTTCAGCATCATTACTCCAGTCTTCAGTGTCACATGAGCCTTTCAGAAATCCTTCTAATGTGCTGATTTGCTGCTTAATTATTACTGATGCTCAGTTACTAATAATGATTCTTATTATTATCAATGTTAAAAAAAAGTTTTTGTTGCTTAATATTTTGTGGAAATACTAAGACTGTTATTTGATATTACACTTGAAGTAATGTTTAACAATTCTAAAATTGCTACTTCATCATTACAAATGTGCAATTACAAAATAGATGACATACCTGTTTCAATAGAAATTACAATAAAATTATTTTAGTTTACCATAAATGCTTGTCATTACATTGGGCAGTACACTTTAACCATATTTCAAAAACAATGTAATTATGAAGTTACAAATAAAAATGTACTGACGTCCTACATAAGTGGGTCAGAAAAGCATTTAACATACATTTAAACTATAATACACATTCATTGAATTTTAAATAACATGAAAACATTACATTCAGTTCACACTTAAGTATATTCCTTTAAAGTATATTACTTTTTATGAGTATGCTAATGTGTACTTCTTGGAAGTACATCTCACCGTCTGACAGAAGAACTAAAGTTTTACAGGTTTAGCATGACATGAGGGTGCAAATAATGCAAGAATGCTTGCGTTAACTACTCTTTTTTTTTTACAGCCAATGGCCAAATAGCAACCGGTGCATTGTTTGGGACAGAACAGCACTGTGTGGCACACGTCCAATCTGTAACCTTCAGTAAGGAGTGAAAAACATTGATAAGGATGTTTGTGCAGTCTGTGATGTAACGGGCCGGACAGATTCTCCAGGCCACAAGCCGCATAAACAAAATGTTCTGAACTTTGGCCTACTACGCCCATCACAAACCCTTACAGAAGAACCAAATTTAAACATGTTAAGAGGTTTAGTAGGCAATGCAAGTTCATATTTAAAAGCAGGCCTCAGAAGGGAAAATTAATCACTATGGATGTTTTTCAGAAAAAAAAGTTTGTGTCCATAGATGTTTTTTTTTAATAATGAACATAAACATTTTAAACAAACTACACAATGCAAAGAAAAACTTTTGTGTTCTAAATAAATTGAATACATTTTTAAAACCCACTTTTTCAATACAATGCATACATTTCTTTTCACACACACGGAAAAATGGTGCATATTACTTTGAAACACTTTCACTCTGAAATTACTATTACATTTCAGATTCAAACTAAAGAAACTGCAAGTAACAAATTAAATTAAACATTACATTTTAAAGGTTGAAATACTATTCTTGTAAAATGTACTTCAACAATCTTTTATTTACAAAATTGAATAATAATAATTTACAGTGCACTAAAGGGTTAGTTCACCCAAAAATAAAGATTACTCACCCTCGTGTTGTTCCAAACCCGTAAGACCTTCGTTCATCTTCAGAACACAATTTAAGATATTTTTGATGAAATCTGAGGGCACTCAGAGTCCTCCCATAGACAGCAAGGTAACTACCACGTTCAAGGTCCAGAAAAGTACCAAGATGATCGACAAAGTAGTCCGTGTGACATCAGTGGTTCAACTGTAAACTTACAAAGCTACGAGAATACTTTTTTGCGCAAAGAAAACAAAAATAATGACTTTATTCCACATTTTCATCTCTACTGCGTCACTTGTCGACGCGCGTTCACGACAGTACCATGACGCGAGCGTGTGGCGCACCGGCGAAGAGCCCTCAGATTTCATCAAAAATATCTTAAATTGTGTTCCGAAGATGAACGACGGTCTTACGGGTTTCAAACAACACAAGGATGAGTAATTAAAGATTGTTTTGGTTGAACTAACCCTTAATGTAGGAAGCTCACTGGAACTTGAAAAATTAACAGAGGCTTCGGTGGTAAGTTTGAAATGTATAAGTGAACCAGAAACAAATACCGCTGTAAACATTATTCTTAAATCTGAAAGATATGCATGCATTCATTCAGACTGGTAACAGATAACTAAAAAAAAGTCTACCCTAGAGACAATATTCCATAATTAATAATTAGATACTTACCTGGCAGGGGAGACACCATGATCAAGAAGATGGTTCACCCAGGGTGAGGCTCGGCCATTGTTGCACTCCGGTTGTGCTGACCCCTGCAAATTCCCCAAATGTGGGAATCTCGACTGCATAATTTATGGTAGTGGGGGACTGCCTCTCCGCCTCGCGCTCTCTGCCTCTCCACTGAATTTGGGGGAAGTCATGGCCTAATGGTTAGAGAGTCGGACTTGTAACACAAGGTTGCAGGTTCGAGTCTCGTACCGGCAGGGATTGTAGGTGGCAGGAGTGAATGTACAGCGCTCTCTCCACCTTCAATACCACGACTGAGGTGCCCTTGAGCAAGGCACTGAACCCCCAACTGCTCCCCGGGCGCCCACTGC
This sequence comes from Sinocyclocheilus grahami, assembly GCF_001515645.1. Classification (NCBI taxonomy): domain Eukaryota; kingdom Metazoa; phylum Chordata; class Actinopteri; order Cypriniformes; family Cyprinidae; genus Sinocyclocheilus; species Sinocyclocheilus grahami. The sequence goes on along the minus strand of NW_015505778.1, from coordinate 286,027 downwards.
TCCGGGTGTGTGCTCATGGTGTGTGTGTGCTCACTGCTGTGTGTGTGCACTTTGGATGGGATAAATGCAGAGCACTAATTCCGAGTATGGGTCACCATGCTTGGCCACATGTCACGTCACTTTCACTTTAAAGACATAAAAAAACACCATGAGATATCCTACATTTATTACTGCAAGTAAGCACTTATAATCTAAATATATTAAGTAATACAATATAGAATTTTTGGATATGTATCCATTTGGATATATATTTAATATTTATATTTTGGATATATATATATATAATTTTTGGATATATACGAGAAAAATTGTATGTTGCAACAATGAAACAAAATTGCCTGGATATAAAAGATGTTAACATTATTTATGTTTCTGATTTTAAAATATCCATTTGTAAGAAAAATATCTAATCTAATGTGAAAAATGTGCTGTTTGTTCATCTAAAGCCAGTTTTTGGTAGGATATTAATTGTGTTGCTCCAAATATTACATAGATGAACGGTGCTATAAGTCTTATATAAGTTATAAGTTTTGAGCTGAATGACCCCTTTAACAGCCGTCACGAACAATGTACAGAACCCAGCCTTATGTACAGAGCATGACTGAGGGACCTTTGAACAGAAGATGTGAATGAAAGTTAGTTAGTGAATGGACCAGCCGCCTTTAAAACCATTCACAGATAACAAGATACACAGGGAGCCGCCGTAATCTGAAGACTTGCCAACAACAAGCTCAAGCAATCTGGGAAAGGTCTGTTAAAGAGCTGATTACAGCCACATACTGTACATTCATCATAGTCATCACAGGCAGGATGTATTCCAACACTCACAAATCAACTGTGTCTCATAATGCAGACCAACGTTTCATGTTCAAACGTTTCTAAAATACATAATTTACGGGGAAAAAGTCATTATTGCATTCAAAGGATGCAATTCTTGTAAATAAATTATTAAGCAGTTTTCCATAATATTTTATTATTTCTATAAAGTTATTATATTCTATAAGCTTATTGATATTTAAAAAAAAGCCGAACAATGTACAGAACCCAGCCTTATGTACAGAGCATGACTGAGGGACCTTTGAACAGAAGATGTGAATGAAAGTTAGTTAGTGAATGGACCAGCCGCCTTTAAAACCATTCACAGATAACAAGATACACAGGGAGCCGCCGTAATCTGAAGACTTGCCAACAACAAGCTCAAGCAATCTGGGAAAGGTCTGTTAAAGAGCTGATTACAGCCACATACATTCATCATAGTCATCACAGGCAGGATGTATTCCAACACTCACAAATCAACTGTGTCTCATAATGCAGACCAACGTTTCATGTTCAAACGTTTCTAAAATACATATTGTACGGGGAAAAAGTAATTATTGCATTCAAAGGATGCAATTCTTGTAAATAAATTATTAAGCAGTTTTCCATAATATTTTATTATTTCTATAAAGTTATTATATTCTATAAGCTTATTGATATTTAAAAAAAAAAGCCTGCCAAATGACTGTGTGTCAAGGTCAATAAACCTCTGCAAATATTAGATGATTACCAGAAAAATACCATTTATGAAAAGGCAAGGTTAGTTCAGGCTGTAAAATGTAATGTGGTGCAACTCCCAAAAATGTATGAACTATTATTATTATTATTCTTTATTAATGTATGAATAAAAAAATAAAGATAAAATAAAAATATTTGCTTATTTTTTCATTACATTTTCACTTGCTTTATAAAATGTATTGCAGAACATTTTTCTAAAATATTTAAGAAATAGACCTTATTACATGGACATTTGGCTTTCATAATGCTGACCAACTTTTCGTATTCAATACTGATTCTAAATGACATACTGCAGAAAAAAATGCTTGATGAAAGTTTTTTTTTCTCATCTTTTACTAATATAAAATTTTTTATTTTTAAATTATTTTAACAAAACTGCTTCACTGCTTCTTGATATTTGAAAATCAGCTGTCTGCAATGATTGTGTCGAAGTCAATAAGCCTAATCAAATATTAGACGATTACCAGAAAAATGCCTTTTATGAAAAAGCAAAGTTAGTTGAGGTTGTGAAAGTCATGTGGTGCGACTCCCAAAAATTTAATTTGTATGAATTAAAGATAAAAAAAAACACACATTACATTTTTACAGTCATTACAGTCATTATAAACATTAAAAAAAAAAACCTTAAAAATACCATTTTCTTGAACAAATGTGAATAGAAAGTACATTTCAAAGAACTACATTTCTAAAAGATTTTCGTATTCAATACTGATTCTAAATGACATACTGCAGAAAAAAATGCTTGATGAAAGTTTTTTTTTCTCATCTTTTACTAATATAAAATTTTTTATTTTTAAATTATTTTAACAAAACTGCTTCACTGCTTCTTGATATTTGAAAATCAGCTGTCTGCAATGATTGTGTCGAAGTCAATAAGCCTAATCAAATATTAGACGATTACCAGAAAAATGCCTTTTATGAAAAAGCAAAGTTAGTTGAGGTTGTGAAAGTCATGTGGTGCGACTCCCAAAAATTTAATTTGTATGAATTAAAGATAAAAAAAAACACACATTACATTTTTACAGTCATTACAGTCATTATAAACATTAAAAAAAAAAAACTTAAAGATACCATTTTCTTGAACCAATGTGAATAGAAAGTACATTTCAAAGAACTACATTTCTAAAAGATCTTCTCTCTCTCTCTCTCTCTCTCTCTCTTTTTAAACGGATATATGGTCACCAGGCAGTAGCCACCCATCCTGTACATGCCATCTGAGGTATTCTAGAAAGAGCGCACTGCAAAAACTTTGCTGAACCACTGCATTTAACTTGAAAATCAGCACTACATGTCCTTTTCATGCTTGCTTTTTGATGAAATCCAACATATGACTCCAGGAACGAGTGCAGTGGGAAGCACCAAAGCCACAGCGCTCTTGCAGAATGACAGAAGGTAGAAAAGGAGCTGGTTGCTTGAGGAAGACGTCATCTTGTCCAGGAGCTGCAGCAGCACCAATGACACACCAATACATCCTGTCCTGATAGAGATGCTGCTGCTGTGTTTCCGGCCTGCTGTTTCATTGTAGCCTGACAGGTGAAGACCAAGCCCCAGACCAAAAAGTGTGCCCATGTTCCTCAGCAGGCTGGCGAAGGGGGTGCTGTCCAAAAGGACCCAGTCTGGACTGATGCACCATTTCTGGGCCTTTGCCAATATCCACAGCAGATCCACACCCACGGCTTTCAGAAGCACATACAAACCCACCGCGAAAAAGAGCAGGTACAGAGTCACACAGACGTACTTCTTCAGACTAGCGCTGTAGATCCACTGCACTCTGGAAAATATTTCTGCGACAATTATACCTGGAAATAAAAGACCAACTATGAAAGCACTGATGCACTATATAAAGTGAATATAGTTATGCTCATTTTTCAAAAACCATTCTTTTTCAAATTGTAAATAAAACAGATTATTGTAGTACGTTTTACATGAAAAGTTCTATTTCAGTCTTTCACTTCAAGATTTCAATGTTTAATGTTACTTGCTGTTTCTTTGTAATTATTTGTGAAATTTACAAGCAATTTATGAGTATGGTTTCAAAGTAAATCATACACCACATCTTTTTCAGATTAGCATGTTTTTAATTTCTGAATAAAAAGTATTTTTGATATTTATTTTGGGGGCCATAAAAGAAAAATAAATACATTAATAAAAAAATAATAAAAAAAAAACAAGAAAGAAAAGAAAGGAAAATAACTAAAAGAAACGCCAAAATACTATATTATTTCTAAGAAAATTATTTTAATAAAACTGCTTCATTCCTTAATAATATTTGAAAAAGATAAATTAAGAAACGTTCAGGTCAGGGTTATATTAAACTAAAACTAAAACCTTTAAAAAAAATTGTTACTGAAGTAAAATAAACATTCACTAAAATAAAATAAACGTAAAAACGTGCTAATTTAATTTCAGCTGGATGACAAAGCAACATTTCTCATTTCAATTTAGTCTAACATGATGTACTGAAATAACTAGAACTGAAATACATTAATACAATACATTAATAAAACCTACATAGAAAAAAACTTTACAATTTAAGGAAAGTGGAAAATAGAAGAAAAAAACTATTTCAAAATATTAAAAAAAAACTGATTCTGGTTGTAAAATGTCATGTAGTGTGACTCCCAAAAATATATTAATTCATGATTTTTTTTTCATGCATAAAAAATACATATCGTTTTATTTACCCTACATTAAAAATGTATTATAACCATTTTTGAAAATAGTGATTGAGATGTGTACACTCACATGTATTCAAGGCATAACATTTTATTTTTTACCTAATGGTTACACTACATGACATTTTGACATTAAAAAGCTTTTCTTGAAAATGGTATACAAGTTTTTCTAAACCAACATGAACATAAAAAGTACATTTCTAAAAAAATTTACTTTTAATCAATTTTCCCTTTTTTTGTATGTTGAACACTCTCATGCATCACTGAGCCACATATGAAAAAAAGAAGATACCTACCTGAAATAACTCCACTGATAACTTGGTGTGGGAAATGGGCTGCCAGATAGACTCTAGACATGCACACCAGTAACTCCACCAAACCCAGGAGCATCCAGAGCATCAGCTGCAAACATCTGAAAGCAGATGTTACTCTCAGGTGTGTTATATTAAAACAGTGGTTTTCTTTAGATGTCTCAGACTCACCTATAATGTAAAGGAGGTGGTCTTCTTTCGGCGACAGTGGAAAGCACTGCTGTAACCATCACATACCCAACACCTGCAGAACCCATGGCGTGACCCGACGGGCTCCCTGACAGGCGAGAACCAAACACGCATCGGTGAACACAGGGCAACGTTTAAACAAACATCAATTATAATTACAGACTAGAAAATATCAAATCAGAGATTGTGCGGGAAAGCAAATGTTGTTTGGTTAGAGATACATCTGTTCAGGACCCTAAACTGGTCTGCTGGTTTCTCAGGCTGGTTTTAGAGGAGTTTTGGACACTTGTCAGACTGGGAGACCAGCTAAATCCAGCTTAAACAAGATAAGACCAGCAAACCAACTTTGGCAAAATACCAGCAGCCATTTAGATACAATATCAGCTCAGGACATGTCATTTATGGGCCTTTTTAATTGATCCAGGGTACTAATTCAGGTCAAGAATGAATGGACACTTGCCAACATGTGTAATATTAGTAGTAAGTAATACGTATGACTTCATTCAAAGGCGGCCCTTGATCTGGAACACTATGATAACCAGAGGCAGATCCGTTTCCACATGAAAGATTAGAACAGCTACCTTGCTTAAATTGCATAACTACCCGTCTACAGAGTAGCAGGTTTTATTTGGAGATAAAGCTGTAATTCATACGCAGCATAATGAATGTGATAAGAAGGGCATGCAATGTTCAGTCAGTTGGGGACTGTCACCTCAAAAGGTTATGCTACTTACCAAAAATAAATTCATAAACAGACATGAATTAATGCTTTTTAGTTGAAATAATTGTATTATGTGAGATATGAAGAGCCTGTAGAGTAAAAAGTCATTATAAAAAAACATTTGACCACAAAAAGCTGTGACAGACCCATCAAAATCAAATATTTCAGATAGTTGTGTAATATACCTGGTCCAGTTTCACACGCGATGGAGAATTGCTGCAGTTCAGGATGTTTTATAGGGCTATAGTCTCATGCACCCACCAGTACAGCCTCTCACCGAATAGCACCCTATGAATATATCATCAAATAATATGGAAATGCATCATTAAAAATCATTTAAATCATTTGTTTAATTGTAGAGGAAAGAAAACGTGCAGCATAATAATTCATTTAAATTAAATAATATAATGTAAAACATACTTTTTTCTTCACCTTGAAATATCATTTTTTACAGTGTAATAAATTGGATGAATTGCATTATCAGAAATATTATAAATTCAATTATCAAGTTATTTCTATTCATTTTAAACATTACTATTTCAATTATTTTTCATTAAGTAAATATAATTTAATTCATTATAAATCATCAAATTGTGTCCTATGTTTTCCTTGTGCTGCAATATTTAATTTATAATATTTCTGATAATTCACCAATTTATTAACTGTAAAAAAATATTTTTTCAAAGAATGATTTTCTTTAAGTAGAAAGACAGAAACAGTACTTTCTTGGAATCATACTTCAGTAATGTTTGTTTTACTTAACTTAAAAAAAATATATAAAATAAAACAAATAAAAAAAAACAAATAAAATTGGTGAACTACTGGAAATATTATAAATGAATTATCAATTAAAAATTAGTTATTTCTATTAATATTTAAGTTATTTATTACATAAATATTATTTAATTAAATAATTGTGTTCTATGTTTTCTTTGTGCTGCAGTATTTAATTTATAATATTTCTGATAATACACCAATTTATTACACTGTATGTTTTACAAGAAAATACCATTTCAGTCTTTCTACTTCAAAATTTCATGTGTCATTCCACGTGTTACTTGTCATTACTTAATATTATTTGTGAAGTTTACTAGCAATTTCTGAGTGCAAATTGGTTCCAAGTCTTTTTTTCAACCAGCATAATCTTATCATGTTTATTTCTAGCTCAGAGATTAACAATACACAAAACGATGAGCATCTCACCACTTCAGAACGAGGTTTAGCCAGTCTCCAAGCACAGCCACCCAGATGAGTTTAACGCCTATGTCTCGCCGCAGATGAAGAAGGTGGTGTGGAGATCGGCTACAGAGGACACCCACTGAAACAGATTCTCATAGTCCCGGTACTCCGTCTGCAAATGGACGGCTAGGTTCACCCCCCAGCTGTGGAGCAGGTCCATCTCTGCAGTCTGAGTTCGGGACGGTCAGCCTGGAAAAGTGGAGGACGGACACAGGGCACAGGAATGGGGATCACACTGCAGATACGAAGGCAGCCCGCCAGGCTTCATCCAACCATCGGACCCCGGTTTCCTTTTCTAGTTGGATTTTATTCAAGGCTAGATGGATTGATTTTGTTTGCATGTTGACTGGAGAACTTAGAGGCCCTCGATTTCAGGACCTTTCACCTGTGATGATGCTGATGGGACATATGCTGATAAAATAGACAGACTGATTAGTTTTGTCTTTGGTTTCATGAAGTGTGATGTCACTGTGATGACATTTTGAAACGATGCATTTAATATAAATATTCTAGTTTTAATGGTTCTGTCTGGCTTGTTATCATTTGTCAATCTGCAAATGGGAAAAAGAATGAGCCATACTGTTCTGTATGACAAATTAATTGATCCATTTGGGTTCTGACCTGTGACATTTTGGTTTGGTGTACTTCTTACAAAAAGACGTTTTAAGTACAGTGGGCTTCGCTTATGCATATGCTTATGAAGTATAATATACTTTAAAAGAATACACTTGCATACAATTTGAATGTAATGTTTTTGGAAACTTTTTTGCATGTTGTTTACAATTAAACGGAAATGTATAATAGGTTACATTTATATTAGATGCAATTAGTTGAATTTAAGAGTGTTTTTATGACCCACCTAAAAAAAACATCTGTATGTGTATTTATATGTAATTATTTCTTTTATCTTTGGTTAGAGTTGAATGTAATGTTTAGCATTTACGATAAACTAGAATATACTTGAATGTCCTTTCTATTGAAATGTGTATGTTGTGTATTTAAGTCATGACAACTCTCGGAGGGATTGGCATGGTAATGTACATGACAATGTTAATGCATTTGGTCTCGGAATAGATCTGCTAAGCTGCTGCTGCTGCTGTGAGCATGTAAGAAATATTGCTGCTGCAAATATAACATACATGAAATAACCATAGACTGTATAAAAACATGGACGTAGTGTCCGTGACGTAACCCGTAGACTTCCGACGAGCGTTTTAAAGCCTAAAGTGGGTGGAGCCAGCCGTCGCCATATTGGCAGCGCGTCACCGCGCGTCACTCCAGGATGATCGATGATGGGCAAAGAGGCGGGAGCTGGCTGCTGAAACCACGCCCACCTAGTGCGACGGTGGTGACAGCAGCGGCAATCCACCTGTCACTCAAGTGGCCACGCCCTTAATTATGCAGAACTTTAAGGCTTAATATAATTTAAACAGATGACTTATAAAAAAATTCACCCCCTCACAGTTGTCATGAAGGGCAAAATTAGCTATATAGACCAAAATAATTTTTTGAACCAGGCTGTAAACATGTTTTTTTCTGCTGTAAATTTGGGCATTTTAACATGGGGAGTCTATGGGATTGACTCCCTTTTGCAGCCAGCCTCTAGCGGCCAGTTGATGAATTACAGTTTAAGTCACTTCCGTGTTGGCTTCACGAGAGAGAGCGGGAGGTTGCCGCTCGGAAATAACCCCCATATAGCATACATGAATCACCACATAGCAGAGCTATACAGGTGGAGCTGGGGAAGGTGGAGGGTTTCTGAAGCAAGCCACAACTGCCACAGGCCTCTCTCATATTTTTAAGTGGGAGAACTTGCACAATTGGTGGCTGACTAAATACTTTTTTTCCCCACTGTATTTGAATGTTGAGCAGAAAGCTCATTGGCTACCGATACAGAAGAGAACCAATCAGCTGTGCCATGTGATGATGTCATTAGGTCAGATTTAGTTAGACATATCGGACTGCACCATCTAGAGTTTCATGCCAGAACTCTGTATTTGTACACATTTGTTATGATGAAGTTACATTTGATTAAAAATATTACCTTTAAATATAATCTCAAATAATACACTATGGTTCAAAATAAAATCAAGTACTTTACAAGTGCTTTAGTATGTTAGTCAACACAACAAATGAAGTAAACTTGAAGCACAACAAAACATTTGAAAGTGTACTTAAGTGTGTTAAGAAATATAGACAGTTTCTCTCTTTAAGTAGGCCTACCATTAAGTGGCCTATTATTTCATCAATATTATATTATCTGCAAGTAAATTTTTTTAAAATATACTTTTATGATTGTAGGTACACTATAAGTTTGCATTCAATACAATTAAGCACACTTCTTTTTCACAAGGGTTTGGATTTGGAGAAGTGTACTGAGGTCCTTGGGCCCCACAGGCCCTTGAGGGCCCCACTTTTGTCTTGGCACCAAAATATCATAGAAACATGGGAGTGGGCTATTTTGATTAGCGTATTGAAAAGTGACCAATCCAACATCCTTGCAGAGAGTTTAATTTTCTTCAATTCTGTGCAAAGACAGTCTGTAAGCAATTGGAAAGATGAACAAACACTACAAGTATCAGCTACAACTGACTAACAACTAACAAAAAGCCTCGCATTGATTACAGTTTTGCTTGTCATTTAAGCATCACTGATCAATGTAATGATTGATTCGCTTATGTAACACACATGTAAACAAACCAATTCAATGCAAATCAGCAAGTACCTATGTAAGCAGTGAAAATGCTTGTCTGAGAGCAACAGGCTACACTGAGATTATCTTCTGAATAGGATTCCCCTTTTTTGTTTGGGTACATTTTTGCCTTAGTTTTTCAAAAAGTCAAAAATGACAGGTCTATAGAATAATCACAACACGTGCTTGTTTTGGCAAAATAAATAACTTGTTTTACAACAGGACATTATTTAAATTGTAAAGTATTTACACTTGTAATTCTGTTTTTATGCTGATTTACATTAAACAAATTACTTAAAAGTGTAACATTTATACACAATACGGTCAAATTTAAATATATTGAATTATTTTTTTTATATATAGGGAAATAATATCATAATGCAAACCAAATTAATATTTTATTTGTAAGAATCACTCATAACCTAATGCTTTATAAATCATGCAAATAGACAGATTTTGATAAAATTTTTTATTAGTAAATACATTTTTATATTTATTAGTACACACACACACACACACACACATATACAGTATATATATATATATATATATATATATAACTGGATATATTTAGAAACAGAGCTACAAATGTTGACAGAGGTTGGATGTGTTTATGAGGTCACAGATTAGTTCAATGATTCACTGCTTTGTCTTTTCTACGTCCTTTTTCTCCTGAACTTGTTTGTGCGTTATCTCTTCTGACAGGACAAACACGCTCTTAACTCTGACGTTTTTTTTTTCTGTTCCACTCGGTGTTTTATTACACATGTGCAAGGTTCAAAGATCGTCTTGTCCATGCGTTGTGGTGGTGGGCCTGCTAGTATAAAAACCAAGGGTAGGCGCTGGAGGACTATCACTCTTGACTAGCTCTTCAACACACAGTGCCTTAGAGAAAGTCTAAACATGAATGCTGTGATGGATACATTGCACGGGTTTGGAGTGAGTAGCACCCAATACCTTCAGACCAATTACAAAGATGCCCAAGGATGGTTTCTTTTCGTCTCCTTCGCGGCAGATCTGAGGAACACCTTCTTCGTCTTCTTTCCCATCTGGTTCCATCTGAAAGAATCAGTCGGGATCAAGCTCATCTGGGTGGCTGTGATAGGAGACTGGCTCAATCTGGTCTTCAAATGGTAAGAAAAAGACCAATAAAGAGTTCACTGTCAAATTAAATCATGAATCGAAATTTAATGTTGTTCTATTCATCTGTTTAAGGATCCTGTTTGGAGAACGTCCATACTGGTGGGTCCATGAGACTTCTTACTACATCAACAGCTCAACGCCACATATTGAGCAGTATCCCATGACCTGTGAGACCGGCCCAGGTGCGTCTATCTCCTCTAGAAGTACCACACTAATCCACTTAACACCTGTTTCATCATACATCAAAAGAGCACTTTGATCACATAGCTGCTTCTTGATGCAGGAAGCCCATCTGGTCATGCTATGGGCGCTGCTGGTGTTTACTACACATTGGTCACTTCAATCCTTGCCATAATGCTGAGCAAAGAGAAGAAAACTTCGTCTAAGAGCCTGTAAGTCAATCTTTATCACAATCAGGCCAGTTTAACACCGCTTTTGTTTCAAAATAGATAGTTGCTTCTGCAATATGTTTATGATGTACTAACTGTTTTTTAATCAGATACTTGCGTGGTTCACTTTGGACGCTCTTCTGGACGGTCCAGGTCTGTGTTTGTCTCTCTCGAGTCTTCATCGCCGCTCATTTCCCACATCAAGTTTTCGTAGGAGTTATTTCAGGTAAGCGGCTCAGAAAACCATCATCTAAAATATCTGTTTTCTAATTTAATATATTTAAAATTAGTTTATTGTAATTTGTTTTGCATTTGCATATTGTAAAATGTAATTTATTGCTGTGATGCAAAGCTGAATTTTCAGCATCATTACTCCAGTCTTCAGTGTCACATGATTCTTCAGAAATCATTCTGATATGCTGATTTGCTGCTAAGGAAACATTTATTATTATCAATGTTTTACTGGTTAATATTTTTCTGGAGACCGTGATACACTACCATTCAAAAGTTTGGGATAAGTAAGAAAAAAAAATGTATTCAGCAATGATGCATTAAACTGATAAAAAGTGACAGTAAAGACATTTAATATTACAAAATATTTCTATTATTATTATTTTTTTATGCTGTTCATTGAACTTTCTATACCTACAAAAATGCATCACAGATTCCACTAATATTAAGTAGCAAAACTTTTTTTTCAACATAGACTATATTGAGGACCATTATAAATTCATTAAAATTAATTATTTGAGCACCAGTAATAATTGATAATAACTGAGAAGCAAATCAGCAGATTAGAATGATTTCTGAAGGATCATGTGACACTGAAGACTGGAGTAATGATGCTGAAAATTCAGCTTTGCATCACAGGAATAAATTCCATTTTAAAATAGAAAACACGTACATCACAATATTACAATCTTTACTCTATTTTAGATCAAATAATTGCAGCCTTGGCGAGAATAAGACACTTCTTTTGAAAACACACACACACCCAAATTGCAATTATTCTAAACTTTTGACCAGTAGTGTACCTGTTAAGGAGCACAAACATTTTAAAAATGTCTTGAGGTAATACAATGAATTAATTTTTTCTTGTTTTTGACAGGCATGATTGTTGCCGAGGCCTTCAACAGACAGAAATTGATCTACAGTGCCAGTCTAAAGAATTACATCAACATCACACTGTTCCTGCTCTCTTTTGCGGTGGGCTTGTACCTGCTTCTCAAAGCTCTGGGTGTGGATCTGCTGTGGACCCTTGAGAAAGCCCAGCGGTGGTGCGTCAATCCAGCCTGGGTCCATTTGGACACCACGCCGTTCGCCAGCCTGTTGAGGAACATGGGCACCCTGTTTGGTCTGGGACTCGGCCTTCACTCCCCACTGTACACGGAAAGCAAGAGGAGCAGCAGCGCTCAGGTCAGGATCACCTGTATCGTCGCCTCTCTGTCTCTGCTGCATCTCTTCGACACCATCAAGCCTCCCACACACACGGCTGCCCTCTTCTACCTGCTGTCTTTCTGCAAGAGCGCCACCGTTCCCCTCGCCACGGTCAGCATCATCCCGTACTGCGTGTCCGGAGCCCTCGGTTTACAAAGCAAAAAACAGCTTTAAGCTGGGAAAGAACTGCACAAGACTGTGAGCAACTACACAACTATTTACAGTATTTCAAATGAGCATGTTTTCCATAGTTCATCCCATCAGTCGAATGAACACTGCCAGTGAACAAACTTGCCTGTTTAAATGTGTTTTCTAACTAAGGGATGCAGATACTTAGAGTTTAAATTAAGCACTGTTATATAACACATTACGGTGATGCGTTGTGTGAGATAAAGGTTTGTAGTTTTAGTGTTTTTTATCTTAGTGCCTTTGGATCTACATGAAAAGGTCTGGCATTTGTGTTAAGTTCTTTTTTGAGAACTGAAATTATGAACTACAGTATATGTATATATATATATATATATATATA
>NW_015505778.1:238385-273095 GCF_001515645.1 Sinocyclocheilus grahami | reverse complement strand
ATATATATATACATATATATATATATATATATATATATATATATATATGTATATATATATATATAGGAGGACAATTTTTGTCCTCCCTAAGATGTGGACTTTTTTTAATGTATTTTCTGTAATATTTTATTTTTTGGAAATTCTTTAGGTCATTTTTAATAAAACACTGAAAATATATCTTGCCCAGTATTGTCGTTTTCATTTGTATTTTAATTATTTTTTTTACACATTTTATATACTTTCTACAAAAACACAAGGTTTGTTGACACAATGTATCAAGATTTTACGCTAAATTAAATTTAGAATGTACATATAAATGTATTTTAAAACTACTAATATTTGATGTAGTATATGAGGTCATAACAATTCCATATGAAAGAATTTTAAGAACAGATTTTGAACGGTTTTAAATTGAGTATTGCATGTCACCCATAAACACATTTGATTAATCAAATCAACTCCAATAAAACAGGTGTGAGTCAAGTGTGGACCTTATCTGAATTGCACTATAAATCCATAACCTCAAAAACAATATCAACTGGAAGATTATTTATTAGCACAAGCTCTGTGGTACAGTAGGGCATGAGCAAATCATACAATACAGTCTTCAATCAGCTTTATGTCTGGTTATCACTGGCCCAAAAATACAAAACTACAAGCAATCCCTGAGACCAAAACAATTGAACTGCTCTAAACGTACACACTGATTTTCCGGGCCTACTTTATGATTTTAAAGGGAACAGTTCACCCACAAATAAACATTGTCATCATTTAAATTTTGTTCTGTTCAACACACATAGACATCCAAAGACTTGGATTATAGCACCTTTTTGGAGAGAGCCAAAAACCTGCCAAATTTAACTGTATGGAAACAAGTGGCTTGAACGTTCTGCAAAATATCTCTTTTTATATATCTATTTTGTTCAACAGAATAAATTAAGGCATATTTACCCTGGTAACGTCCAGCCTTTCCTGCTCCTTTACCCTGCACACCAGGACACAAACACAGGAGAATGTGTTTCAGAAGAGTGCTACCTACTGGAAGAATCACTGCACAACATAAATCTACATGCATCCTTGGAAAAACGTGAAAATGCAATGGTATTTAATATAGCATCATTCTCTTGACATGCAGTGGTGCATAAAGTAAATAATGCCAAAGCAAAGGAATATTAGCAGAAAAAGTCAAAGTAGTAGCAAGTAAACTAGATGGAAGAACGGTTAACGGAGTTAATTTGTTTCTGTGTTATGTCTGTGAAATAAGGTGTATTTTATGTACAACCGTTCACGGTCACCGTAATTTTTAATATTTCCTTTTCATGTCACTGTATTATTGTGGTATGAACTATCTGAGATGTGAAAGTCACTTTACATGCAGACAGACAGTATTTGCTTGTCTAAGCGGGCGGTTCTCGGCCAGATTAATCTGCCACTTTAATAAAAAAAAAAAAACACAATTAACCCTATAAAGCCTACTGTATCATATTTGCTATGCAGAATTCTATGGCCTGTAAATGATCAAAACATGATCGAAAACCTGTTGTACACAATCTACCCCCCCCCCCCCTTCAGGTTATGGTTCACGTGTCTTTTTGCTGTGAAATCTTTACTGATTAAAGTAATGTTGTAAGATGAACACTTACTGGGCTGAAGCAACTGAATCGAAAAATCATGTTAAAATGTGAGTATCACATAAGATACATGAGGCTTTTGAGGAGTGTTTATTTGTTCATCTCTCAGTTATCATTATATTACATTACATTATATATTTTGACCCCACAACTAAAAACTACAGAGCTTTGATCATAAAACTAAGCATTTAAAAATCATCTTATTAAGACATAAATCGGTAGAGATAGTTTGACAACTGCTATTTATAGGCATTTTAGCAAGTAGTCTACTTTACTGTTATAAAGATGATCTCATCGATTTGCATTAAAAGCTATTTCATCGTACATTTTGGCATTAGACTGTAAATCTCAGCAACTGCACAAAATTGCATATTTTGCTCAGTTTGGGCCTTTGAATAAAACTGAGATGTTTTTCTTCCTCGAGTATGAGCTCCATATTCGTACTATATCATACTATATGAGCCATAAAACCTGATGTATCAAAAAAATTATACAACAAAAAACATATTTTTTAGACTTTATGTAAAGTTTCTATAAACTATTCCATTAAAAAAAAATTATTTTGCTTACAATTATTTCATATGTCGGGGTTAAAATTTGTCAGAATGAAAGGGAATAAACTAGCATGGGTCTTACCGAGGTCCCACTTCGGTGATGATATTCTCAGGCCCTGCGAGCAGGAACAGTCCTGCACCCTTCTCCTCACCCATGGTCCTACACAAACACAGCAATGAGAGTGTAAACTACACTCCAATCTCCAGAATCTGGGAATAACAATGCAAATACATTCTATTCAAAGAATAAAAGATGTGCTCCACCTGAAATCCAATTTCATTCGCGATGATGTTCATGAACTCATTATCACCGTCTTTACTGTGAAAACAACAAGGCTTATTTTTAGGCAACTTGGATTGAACTTTTGAATTCTTGTCAATTTGAGTCACTAATAAACCTTTAATTCACTAAAGGCTTCAACAGGAGAAGTCAAACACACTTGTGAAAGCTGAAGAAGTTTCCTCTGTCCGGGTTTGTTTTTGAAGTTCTGCGCTATCAGAACAGCCATTTCCCTCAGGATAATTAGATTACTCTGTCAGAGGAACATAAAGGGTGATGATTAATAATTGCAAATGTGAAAGATTAATCCTTGTTTACTGACACAGTAAGTTACCTTCTGAAGACGTTTGACCGTCTTCTGCACCTTGTCCACGGCATCAACATGCTCATCTGCCCCTGTCCTAATAAACCACAACGACAAACATTAGTTCATATGGGAAGCCAAATAACCCAAAAGTGGGACGAAACAGCGCAGTATTAAAGTGTTCGCGCCGCGCTGATCAGTTACAACACCGCGAACATTACTCTCCGCAGAAGTTTGTGTTTTTTTCCTGCAAATAACATAATGAAGAGTTATTACATTTCTTTTGCTTATTATCTCTCATATTACTACATGTAAACAGTAGTGTTAGCTACTTTGAAGCACGTATGGCCTATATTTAGTAGTCATGTTCACAGCAGAAACTTCCATTATCCTCTTAGAATTAAAATATGTTATGGTTTCGTTCATCAAGGCATATTTAAGTAAATTTTACATTTAAGGATATTTGTGTAACTGTAGCATATGTTTATTCTTGAAAAAAAGAGTAAAATGTACTGATACTTTTCTGTCAGGACATACATTTTCCCTTATGGAAATACAGAAATTAACAATGGTTTTACTATAGTAAAAGTGTAAACCGATAAACCTAAAACACAATGCAGTGCAAAATTCAAAATACATCATATTGAATTTACATACACTGTCCCTAATTTTTAAAGAGTTTTTTTTTTATTAATTAAAATTGATTTATTTATTTAATTTGGAGTGTAGAGAAAAGCCTTACAAACAGTATCCATTATATAAAATTGCAATGTTAAAGTTAAATAACAATGTTCCCTTTACTAGAGACAACAAAAATCCCATATATATACTAGGCTATTTAATAATAGTTCAAATGTAAAATGGGCAATATTGTGCTGAATGTAGAACTTGACAATAATAACCAAGTACAGAATAAAAAAATATATATACTAGATGCTGGGTGTGCTCCTCAAGAGGACTATGGTATTGTAAATTTATTAAAGTCTTATATATTTTATATTTGCAGTTTTTCAAAGTACAACTGTTTACATGTAGTAGAAAGGTAAGCAAAATAAATGTAATAACTTAATACTGATCTTCATTATGTTATGTGCAGGAAAAAAACACAAACTTCTGCGGAGAGTAATGTTCGCACTGCGCTGTTGTAACTGATCAGCGCCGCGCTGTCAGTTCGGTGGCGCTAGTAAACACGTCCTCTCTGCACTGTCGAGTCAGTCGCGCAGCTCAGTCCATTGAGCACTTTAATACCGCGCTGTTTCATCCCACTTTTGGGTTGTTTGGCTTCCCATAAGTTCATGCTAGAAGAAAAGCAGACAGATCACTTGACAGGCTACGTTTACATGACAACGGTGTAGTCAAAAACTGAAAAGCTTTTCCCTTGCGTTTTTAAAAAGTTTCACGTATAACGTTACACGACAACGTTTTCAAAACGATTCACGTTTACACATATCTGCGAAAACGGCCAAACGGCACTGTCACCTTGTTAGCAAACAGTACCTGTAGGGAAGTGAAGATTATATGATGTATATGATGCGTCTCCACTGTTGGTTGTAATACTGGTGAAGTAAATCAAAAGCGTTTGCAAACTCTTGAGCAGCAACAACAGTATGCATTCCGCCATTGTTGTGTATGTTTGTTCGCGCTCGCCTTTAAAGGGTTAGTTCACCCACAAATGAAAATAATGTCATTAATTACTCACCCTCGTGTTGTTCCAAACCCGTAACACTTTTGTTTATCTTCGGAACACAATTTAAAGGGGTCATATGGTGCAATTTAAATTTTTCCTTTCTCTTTAATATTTTTACCAATATTAGTACCAAGATGATCTTACGGGTTTGGAACAACACGAGGGTGAGTAATTAATGACATAATTTTCATTTTTGGGGGAACTAACCCATTAAAATCGACATGTACTGTGCATGTCTACATACCTAACACGTACTACGCACGCGCATGACGTCACCATTTTCAAAGATTCCCATGGGTGTTTACACGGAAATGACAACGGTGCCGTTTTCAAAAACTTCCACTTTGAAACCCGTTTTCAAAAATATGCGTTTTCAGTCTCCAAAACGCCGAAGTCGTGTAAACGAACAGTCAAAACGCATAAAAAGTTTACCGTTTTTGGCTGATAACATTACTTCCCCTAAGGGAAGTAACTCACTTGAGAAGGGTGGTCAGTGATTTTTCAATGTTGTAGCTCTTTTCAGCATATTTCAGCACTCTGTTGCCAGCTAGGAAAATCAGGTTGGTTTTATTCTTCTTCCCTTTATCGGTCCCCAAAATCTTTATAACGAGACATTTTTTTTTGAGAGATTAAACAGTAGAATAGCTCTGAATAATACACTAAAATCCACAGGTTAAGTTGGTGGATGAGCTTAAATGTGCTCGACAGGGAGAGGAGGGCTGACCTGAAGGTGACTGAGGTTGGACACATGAGTCCCGCAGCACATGTTAGCATCTACCCCCTCAATGTCAACGATCCTGATGGGGCCGGCATGGTCATCAGGAAGACCACGGCTTCTCACCTGTTCATGAGAATAGTAAAAATTCGATTTGTTAGTATTGCGCAAAGTAGAAGTGAATTTGGAGACAGTATTATTTTAAATCATTAAAGATATATTTCACTATATGTCACCAAAAGATACAGATAAAGATACTTATTTAATTCTATAAACTTAGGTAGAAGATAATAAAAAATAATGGGATTTTGTTGTCCACAATTGAGGAAATAAGGGAAAGATTTGCTGCACAACTTAAAAATCAAAAAAATCAAATCAAATCAAAATAAAGGCAACTGGAAACAAAGAATGTTTCCCCTTCTTATCTCAATATAAAATTGTAGTAATTTTTATTTTTAAATTTGCTTTTAATTTCAGTTTTGTTGTAGTTAGCTCAGTTTAGTTTTATTTTAAGGACACATTTCTATTGAATGCAAGAATAATTTTATCAGCAAGAATGCATTCATTCATTCAAAAGTTACAGTAAAGACATTTATAATGTTATAAAAAATATATATTTTAAATAAATGTTGTTTTGAACTTTCTATAAAAATGTATCATGGTTTCCACAAAACATAATAAATATAATTTATTCCTGTGATGGCAAAGTTGATTTGGTGTTTAATTATTAATAATGGTTCTTATTATTATCAATGTTGCTTACATTTTTTTGAGGAAACTTCACTCAACTGCAGTAATCTTTGATGAACAGAAATCTAAATATATATATATATATATATATATATATATATATATATATATATATATATATATATATATATATATATTTAATATAGATAAAAAAGTATTTATCTGACATAGAAATCTTTTGTAACTTTATGTACCCTTGCTGTAAAACAAATATTAATTGTGGTTTCCACAAAACATATTAAGCAGGACAACCATTTTCAACATTAATAATAATGATAAAGGTTTCTTGAGCATTAAATCAGCATATTAGAATGATTTCTGAAGGATCATGTGACAATGAAGACTTTAGAAGTGATGCTGACAATTCAGCTTTGCATAACAGGAATAAATTATATTTTAAAATACATTCAACCAGAAAATTGTTATTTTAAATTGTAAAACTATTTTACAGTTTTACTGTGTTTACTATATGTTGGATCAAATAAATGCACCTTTGGTGAGCATAAGACTTTCTTTTAAAAACATATTAGCAAACCCAAACGTTTGAACAACAGTGTATATGATAGTTTTTCACTTTGAATATCATTTATTTTGATTATTTATTTTTGTTTTGTGCTTTGTTTCATTTTAAATTTAATTAATGTTGTGTCCTTATTCTTTTTATTATTATTGCACACATTGAATTACTGATTAAACATAACTCACTTGTTCTGTAGTTTGGGTTGTACAACTTAAAGTGTGTAAATGTTGTGAAAATGTGATTCCTAAAAAAAACTAAAAGATGATTTCTGAAGGTGCACACATGCCTTCTCCACAGCAGGATCATCAACTGACAGGAGATTGACAGCAACTGGAATGTGTGCACGAATCTTCTCATTCACAGCCGCCTCCAAAGCCTCCATCTCTCCAGGCTTCACCGTGGCTGTGTCCAGCTCCATGCTGCTACGCTGACGTCCTAAATCCCTGGATCATTTCATAACCAGCCGGATGGTTTAACATTTAGAAATCAAATTTATTTCCCAAATCATTTAATAGATCCTGCCAAGCTCTTAACAAGAGGTAGTTTTGTATCCAAACATTGTATCAGCTAAAGCTGTGATCAAGTGTTGACCTTTAGAAATGACAATAAGCATGTGATGAAATTAGTTTGAGCTTCATTTAACCCTATAAAGCCTACTGTATCATATTTGATGTGCAAATTTCTAAGCCCTCTACATGATCAAAAGTTTGTGGAAAAACCTGTTGCACACAATCTAGCAGATGCCTTATGTCATCTGATTGATAAATACTTTATTTTAGTAAGTAAAAGGTTGTGTGTGTGTGTGTGCAACCATATAAATACCTTTTTTATTGTTAGTAATGACTGAATGGATTGAAGCAACTTAGGTTTACTTGATTATCCATATCATGCATAATTTTGTTCTTCTCTCTCAATCATCATTGTATTGCATTGCACTATATGCTTTGCCCCCACAATAAAAACTACAGAGCTTTGATCATAAAACTAAGCATTAAATATCATCTTACTAAGACACATTATTAGGAAATAGCAACAACTATTTACATGCATTACATAAGTACACTCTTAAAAATAAAGGTGCTTCAAAAGGTTCAAGCGATGCCATAGAAGAACCATTTTTGGTTCCACAAAGAACCATTCAGTCAAAGGTTCTTTAAAGAACCATCTCTTTCTTACCTTTTTATAATCTGAAGAACCTTCTTTCGCCTCAAAGAACCTTTTGTGAAACAGAAAGGTTCTTCAGATGTTAAAGGTTCTTTATGGAACCATTTAGACAAAAAGGTTCTTCTATGGCATCGTGAAGCACCTTTATTTTTAAGAGTGTAGTCTGTTACTGTTACGAAGATCTCATTGATTTACATCACAAGCTATCAGAATTTTATCTTGTTTGAAATATAAATATCAGCAACTGCACCATACTGTTGCTCATTTTAGTCCTGATGTGTTTTTTCCTCTCCTAGTGTCACTAAAGCTGCATATTCTCACTATATCATGCTATAAGAGTAATAAAACCCTGATGAATCAAATTTGAAACTCAAGAAAAACAAATTGCAATCTTTTGTCTAATTAGATATTTTCCTGACTATTATTTTATATATCAGCCTTTACAAGGTTAAAGTAAAAGTTCATCTAAACACACTCATTCCTTCCTTACTCGAATGCTGCTGCATATGGTCAAAGCGCCGTTCCCAGTCCAGCTTGATGTGCACCTCCTGACCCTCCTCCAGAGCAGAGCTGATGAAATGCACTGCCTCTGGACCCTGTCTCAACACACGCAGGACATTGACACCTCCAACCATCCTTTGATCATCAGGCTGGAAATGAAAAACAATAAGACATGCAAGGAAAAATATTGCAGGGATTGTTTACATACTGTATCTATTTACATGCATGGCATGACATTAGAGAGGGGAAACTCACCTGTCCTCCGCCCTCTGGAAACAGAATGGTGTCTTTCAGTTTCAGATTAAAGCCCTTCAGCTTTTCTTTCTTTCCATTATTCTCTAGGCTTCATTCTGCAGGCACGCAAGACACTACACATGTGTCGAACTGTAAAAGGAAAGTTGACAAACAAGATGGACTTTTTATTTTTTTTTATTTATATGTTTTAATTTATATATTTAATTTTTTAATTTATTATTTATATAAACATACATTTCTCTGGCGATACACATACAGCGAAATATCATAAAATCTGAAAAAGCCACATACCTCCCGCACATAACCGTCCCTCTGACACTGGAAAGCCATGTTTCGACAAATGTAAAGTACAAGGGATCGGTATTTGCAAC
The DNA here is from genome assembly GCF_001515645.1 of Sinocyclocheilus grahami. Taxonomy (NCBI): domain Eukaryota; kingdom Metazoa; phylum Chordata; class Actinopteri; order Cypriniformes; family Cyprinidae; genus Sinocyclocheilus; species Sinocyclocheilus grahami. The sequence continues at coordinate 264,363 of NW_015505778.1, read as the reverse complement.
AGTAAACGCAACCGAAAGTTAAAAGATGGCCGCTGTTTTTAAAATAAAGCGTAACATTAATTCAGTGCGTTACTTGAGGTTTCTTTGTAACTATTTGTGAAATTGACTAGCAATTAGTGAGTGAAAATCGTTTCCTAGCATTTTCAAGTAAATTTTCAGTGTGTGTATTAGTGCTAATTTTGTTTATTCATTTCTGTTATGAGTTTTTGTGTGTGTGTGTTTAAATATGCACGTCGTAATGTTTAATCAGTGTCATACTTTTTACCATAAAGCTACCAGTGTTGGGGGTACTATATTACAAGTAACGCAAGTTACGTAATCAGATTACTTTTTTCAAGTAACTAGTAAAGTAACGCATTGCTTTTTAATTTACATTTTTGAGTTACTTTTTCAAATAAGTAACGCACGTTACTTTTTTTTTTTTTTTGTAATTTATTGACTGACAGCTCTCCTGTCCCCATGTTGAGAGAAATCAGAAGATGTTACTGTGGTTCTAAAATAAATATGAATATGCATTAATATATCTCACTCACAAAAAAAAAGAAAACACACAGATTCAGTATTCCTCAAAATGAATAAAAATAACGCAACTCAGAATATGACGCAAACCTGCAATAATTAAATGTTAAACAACACAAATATCCTTTATGTATTCATTCCCATTCTATTAACCAATGTGTTGCATGTGAAATGTCTTCTTCTGCATTCTACTGTACGGACGTAAATGTACTTTCCCTTCAGCCTGAGGCTGATTCATTTCCCTTTTGGTGTGCAAAGGCTTTTATATTTGCCAAAAAAAGGAACTTTTTTATTTTAAAAACAAACAAGCAAGCCCTGTCCAGATTTAAAAAGTAGCGCAAAAGTAACGTAACGCATTACTTTCCATAAAAAGTAACCAAGTAACGTAATTAGTTACTTTTTTATGGAGTAATGCAATATTGTAATGCATTACTTTTAAAAGTAACTTTCCCCAACACTGAAAGCTACCATAAACCATAAAGCTAGGCCTACTTCAAAACTTTTCTTGTGATGTTAATTTAAATGTATAATTAATTAATTTTAATTACACATTTAAATATCTGACGATTTGACAGATGATTTGACAGTGTAGATACATTTGTTGTCTATTTTTTTCTAGTTTTCTGTGAGGGGGCATTTTAGCAAATTGAATTTTGCTACCTCTATACTTCCATATAAGTGTGAGTGTCAATGCATTAAAAAAGACATTTAAACCACCATTTTACTACCTTTAATTTTTTGCTATAGGCCTACATTTGGCTCAGAATGCATTTTGAAATACACACTGAATTTTGCTACAATTATCACTCGGCGTTATGATGAAAATGCAATCCTACACTCTAAAAAATGCTGGGTTAAATACAACCCAGTGCTGGGTAAAATAAGGACAAACCCAGCAATTGGGTTGTTTTGACCCAATTGCTGGGTTTGTCCCTATTTTACCGGCCTACATTTGGCTCAGAATGCATTTTGAAATACACACTGAATTTTGCTACAATTATCACTCGGCGTTATGATGAAAATGCAATCCTACACTCTAAAAAATGCTGGGTTAAATACAACCCAGTGCTGGGTAAAATAAGGACAAACCCAGCAATTGGGTTGTTTTGACCCAATTGCTGGGTTTGTCCCTATTTTACCCAGCACTGGGTTGTATTTAACCCAGCATTTTTTAGAGTGTAATGTCCAAACCGTGAGTCTAAATGCATTTAGGACAAATAACATTTAAATGATAAATGATTTGCTTCCATTTCTACTTGGACATATTACATATATCAAATCAATTTGGGTAATACATTTTCATTTTCATTTCGCAACTTATAAAGCGTTAAATTAGTATGTAATATTAAAGCTACTGTTGGAAATGTCAAATGTAAATTATATAATTACATTTTCATATGTACATTTAAATACAGAAATACATTTCCATTTTGAAAATTGCATTACCATTTTGCATAGGCTATTAGGCTACGTTATAAATTGAATTTTGCTACCTCTATGCTTCATACTTTAAATGACCAGAAGCTGGCGCAATTGACCACAAATGACATTTAGACGTAGCCTATTTCATGGAAATAATTATATTAAGTGTTTTAAATGCGGCGTACTAACGTTATATTATGAAGTAGCCTAGGCTACTCATAAAACGTCAATACGCGTGTTGCATATGCATGCCACGTGATATGTTTATTCTATTATAATATATTTTAGGCAATATTATTAATATGCAATAACAATAACAGGAAGTTTTCTCAGCAATCAACAAAACAATCAATAACTGCTTTCAACTGCAGACAACAGCTCATTAACTGTGAAATGATATGGCACGACTTCGATTTTCCCATTCTCATCCTTTTTGCCCCCCACACCCACCCAAAAACATGAGGTCTCGCCCCGCCTTCGGGGTGGTCTGTGATCACAAACCCTAGAAACCTCCTTTGGTGATCTACGTGCTTCTGTTACCAACAATCCATCAACTTCATCCGCTGGTTTCCGAACAACACATGCGTGGTGAGCTGCCTAGAGACTCTTCATTACGTCTCCAGGCTCTTTCAGAGTGAGTTTGTCCGAGATGAAGCTCAAGGCACACGCGTCCTGTGTGCTTGGGAAGACGAGCGCTCGTGGTAAGGCTTTTAGCAATCCATTCACTCACTGCGTTCGCCGCGCGCGTTTGTAACAGCCGAAATTCGAACATTCGAATGGCGTTGCGATTACAGCGGATACAATGTTTCATCTGTTGATCATCGCAACTTTTCTGAATGCGTACAGTTGCTCTGATTGATACAGAGCATGCATGCATGCATGCTAGAGCTGTTGGTGTAATGTTGTTGTCCCATCTGTTGCGAATTCATCATGATTTTTGATTTATGTTGTGTCATCGAGTGGTGGCACGCTGATATTTGGGTTGGAATCTCTCACGAGATGCCAATGTTAGCCTAGTAGCATCTTCTGTGGTACGACTACTACTTCTTTTTTTTTTTTTTGAGGTGTAGAAGACTAAAAAGATTTACTTTGATTCTCCCTTTATTTTAAACTAATCATTTTTATGAAATCTCAGAAAAGCCCTTGGCTACAGGTTACTGTGCCATGCATAGCTGTTGTACTGTAAATGTCATGGAAATATCAGGCATTTGTTATTTTCCTGGCTTGGAACTTGCAGAATTGTTTTTGCATTTGGTTTAATTTGTTTTTGTACTTTTCTTTTAACATTTTCAACCAAAAAATATGATTTAATGACTCTGAAAATCTAAAAAGTGGCCAACCAAAAAGTTAACTATATTGCACCGTGGCCAACATTTAAATTCTATACTATTTTGTCAAATGAAATCAATAGTTTTAAAGCTTACAAACAATTTGGGCATCCTGACCTCAAGTATGAAAGACATTTATAGAAAACGATACTATTTTGTCTAATAAAACAAGTGCTATTAAATTATTAGTGTTTTTAAAAATGAGCTTTAGTTAAGTGCAAAACGAAAGCAAAACAGTTTACGATAAGGTTCAATTCATTTCATACATTTAAGTTTTCATTTTGTTAATGTATTATGAACACACTTGAATTACCTGAACAATAGTATATTCATAAAATAACATTAACCTAGATTATTACATTCTCAAAAAAATGGTTCATTTCTAAAATAATTGTTAATTTGTTAAAAACATTAACTAATTTTAATAAATTAAACCTGATTGTAGGGTGTTATAATGATGAAAATGTAAAAATAGGCATGCACAATTAAATAAAATTTGCTGGTAAATTAAAAAAATATGTTTTGTATTCAATGCATTCTAATTTATATTTGATTAACTTGGAAAAATGAAAGAAAAAAATCATAAAAGGGCGCAATGTGCTGTATTAAAGTGCCCCTATTATGCCATTTTTACGGTTCCTTATATTATTTTGGGAGTCTCCTACAATAGGATTACATCCATGCAAGGTCAAAAAACGCTTTTGTTTTCTCAAAATATGCATTTAATATCACCTCATTTTCCAGCGTTTCTCAAACGATTCGTTCAAAGCAGTTCAAAGATTCAGTCTCTCTAAACCCCTCCTTTCCGTGAGCCTCCTCTGCTCTGATTGGTCAGATGGCTTAGTCTGTTGTGATTGGTCTACGGCGTACAGCGCGTTTCGGAAACGATACGCGTATTTCAATAGTTCTGTGTTTTGAACGCTCTATAGAAAATATAAACATCTATTATTTATCATACTTCAGTGGAGCAGCTGGTCCAAATAAACAGGATACTGATCCATCTTTCAGCAGCAAGCGTTTTGTGAATCCCGCGTGGAACTCCCCGAGATTAGAGAAGCAGTCGTCAGTAGAATGACGTGTTTGTGGGCGGGGTCAAGTTGTTCGCGGCCGGCCAACGTAGAACATAGGCGGGCATTATGCAAATGTGTTACCCCGTGACGTGTAGCCGTCACGGAAGTGGGATTTAAATTACTAACGACTCGTTTCAACTGTCGACTGATTTCCTTGCGGAAAATTACCAGTACATTTTCTGTTATTTATTTATTTTACAGTGTAGTTCTGGACTGAGCGTCACATTATTTACCTCTTGTATCTTACATAATATTGTTTATTTAGCTGCATGGCTGGAATATAAACCATATGCTTCAGGTAGAAAATGGTGTTTTTGGTTTTGTAGGTTGAAATAATGCTGCATTTGTCTAGATGGTTTCGGTGCAGGCGTTCTCAGATGACTAATGACTAAATGTAATTAGGATTAAGCAGGAGACATTCATTAGCTGGTGGGAAGACTGGAGCCTGTGGTGATCTCTGGATAATTGGATATCTCTCAGGTGTGTGTGTGTGCATGCACGCTCGCTCTGGAAGTCACTGGAAACACAAGGTCTGCAGCTGGGCTTCAGTCCCAGAGGGCTAAACTAGAGACTTACAGAAATGTGAAAATCTGCTGTTTGCATGCTGTTACGTGTCCTCTCTGCAGAAGGTTATTCAACTTTGCATAAAGCTGTTCCATGTTGTATACAAACTCAGTTCACGTGAAGAGGACAGAGTGGCATTCGAGACAAAATGATCTAACCTCAAATTTACAGTAAGTCTAAATGGTTACGAATGATCCTTATCAAAAATGGTTTAGCAGTGTCTGTTAATGAAGATGCACTTTGTGGCTCCTGACCTCAGGCTCACATGCTTATTTTTTTCTTGTGTGGTCTCACTGTGGTTGTTGACGCTCATAACCAAGAGCTCTAGGCTGGTTATGGAAAATATGAGACATGCGCACTGTGCGGAGACACATTCTCCTAATATAGACTTTTACTGTGGAAAGTATAGTGCTGTCAAATGGCTGTGGACAGTTTGTCGCTGACACACTCCAGTTAAAGCATGAGATGCATGTGTGGTGCAGAATTCCATTTATTCACTGTAAAAAGGGAATGCTCTAGAGGAGATCTGCATGGAGGAATGGGCCAAAATACCAGCAACAGTGTGTGAAAACCTTGTGAAGACTTACAGAAAACGTTTGACCTCTGTCATTGCCAACAAAGGGTATATAACAAAGTATTGAGATGAAATTTTGTTATTGACCAAATACTTATTTTCCACCATAATTTGCAAATAAATTCTTAAAAAATCCTACAATGTGATTTTCTGGATTTTTTTTCTCATTTTGTCTCTCATAGTTGAGGTATACCAATGATGAAAATTACAGGCCTCTCTCATCTTTTTAAGTGGGAGAACTTGCACAATTGGTGGCTGACTAAATACTTTTTTTCCCCACTGTATATATATAGATAAACTATTTCAGTCATTCTATTTAAGAATGCCATTAATTCAATGTTTCTTTGTAATTGTTTGGGAAATTTACTAGCAATTTATGAGTGAAAGTTGTTTCTTAGCTTTTTTTCAAGTAAATCCTACTTAAATTTTTCTTCATTGTGCATATTAGTTAGGGGTGGACCGATACCATTTTTCCAGAACCAATCCGATACCAAAAATTTGGAGTATCAGCCGATACCGATAGACGGTGCTGACGGTGATACCGGTGTTAAGCCCACAGTAGTTTAGATTTTTTATAGTAATAAAAATAATTTAGTTCAGTAAAAGAACAGACACTACAATTAAAAACTGAACGCGCCTGCTCAATGCAGCGTGCCGAACGACAGTCGCATCACAGATCAGATTTCATTTCTCCAGTGAGGAGAGTGAGTCCAGCTGACTGACAAGAAGAGTGAGGTGAGACAGACAAGTGATGGCGGATGATTTCGTTTCGAAACTAGATGCAAAAGTGCCTGTTTGGCAATATTTTGGATTTTGAAAAGCCTGTTGACTTTTGCCGTTTATCTAAGTTGATTTTGGAAGTTTTTTTAAACATTTGTTTCTTATTTAATTGGTTCCACATTGTTTGCTGATTTTTACTTTATTTAAACTGTCATTTATTTATTTTATTTGACATTCGTTTTGCTAATAAACGTTCTACGTTTCTTATTTATTTGGTTATATATTATACGTTTACTTATTTCCAGTTTTGTATACCTATTAAACTTTATGTAAGGCATAGCTTGCCCTATAGCATGGTGTATTTTTATTCGTTTTGTTAATAAAAGTGAGTTTGACGTTGTATTTGGTTGTTGCATTCAAGCAATAGACGCCGAACTGCCGCAAATTCAAAAGTGAAAGTAAAATGCGCACGGTGCTTTTAAGCTATTTAAAAGCGAGGAAAAGAGGGAAAATTCAAACGAACAATTGCTTTACTCCGAATTGCTGCTATTTGAAAGTGAAAGTAAAATGCGCACGGTGCTTTTAAGCTATTTAAAAGCGAGGAAAAGAGGGAACGCCCCGCCCCCGCGGTGATACCGGTATTACCGGTGTTGTCACACGTCGATTAACCGGTGGGAAAATTTCCTCACCATCACAACCCTAATACCAATCCGATACCAGCGCAGTTTAAAAAAAAAATCTGTGTAGAATTTCTCTCACATCTCAATGTGTTGACCTGATCACTCTTTTGTACGTTAAACACAATCTACTAAATATAGACGACTTCATTTGAAAGAAAAATAACAAATTAAAAAATATATCATCATAATCTATTACAAAAATACTATTATATATAATAATAATAATATATACAATAATAATTCCGCAGCAAAAGTTACTCTTGAAAAAATCATGAGTGCACAATCATTTTATAAAAGCTAAACATTTAGTGAAAAATAAACATTATTTAGTGCGGAACAAATAAAAGTGAATAAGTGTAGGATTAATCTGGTAAAATATTACACATTGCTCTTTGTATTGTTGTAAAATACATTCATGAAAAACAAGTACACGTTTTGTTTTTTTAAAACAGAGAGGATGACTTGCAATTTTTTGCCCAGCCTTACTCATTTGAACCACAATATACAGATGCACTATGAGAGATGGATGTTCTACATCAGAACGCCGGCTCCTGCGTCAGCAGCACCACATGCATGCATCGTGCTACTCTCCTGAACGCACGTCGAAGACTGACACAGAAGAGAAGAAATTGTTGAATAAAGTTATTTTTGTATTCTTTGCACACAAAAAGTATTCTCATAGCTTCATAAAATTCTGGTTGAGCCACTGATGTCACATGGGCTATTTTAACGATGTCCTTACTACGTTTATGGGGTTTGAACGTGTCAGTTGCAGGGTCAGAAAGCTCTCGGATTTTATCAAAAATATCTTACTTTGTGTTCCGAAGATGAACGACGTGAAGGTGAGTAATTAATGACAGAATTAAAATTTTTGGGTGAACTATCACTTTAATTTTGTAATTTTCTGGATTCCTCCAGGAAGTATAATATTTACTCAACCAGTGGTGTTGTGTAGGGGGCAGGGCTATCCTTTTGACAGACCAATAGCAGATGGGATAAAATGCAGATTTAAGGGGGCATTTACACAACACGTTTTCAACTAAAAATGGCCTGAAAATGCAGACTTTTGAAAATGGGTTTCAAAGTACAAGTTTTTGAAAACGTTACCATCATCACCTCCGTAAAAACACCACGAAAACACAGATTTGTGAAAACGGTGATGTCATGTGCATGTGTATTGCATATTCAGTCTATAGCAAGGTTCCTCAAATCTTGCCCTGGAGGGCCAATGCGCTGCAGAGTTTAACTCCAACCCTGACCAAACTCACCTACCTGTGATTTTCTAATGATCCCGAAGACAATGATTAACATGCCCAGGTGTGTTTGATTAGGGTTAGAGCGAAACTCTGCAGGAAAGTGGATCTCGTGGGCCAGATTTGAGGATCCCTGGTCTATAGGAATGCATGTGTTTCTTGGCCTGGCATGCGTAATACAGAGATTTTGGTCGTTCATTTAGAGTTTTAATTGAGTCATGCTGAAGATCACAAGCAGAAGATTCTCAGCTGATGAGCATTTGCTTAACAAGCTAATGTTTAGAATTCAGACTATTACTGTTTGCTAATGAGAAAATCTGTAGTAATGTGCGCATATTTAGAGATCTGCTGTTTTACATTTAGGAAATTCCTCAGCCAGATCAATAACTCCACTCAGTGTTTTACAGTTATTTTTAGAATGGTCATCTTGATACTGTAAAATAGCAAAAAATCTTTAAATGTCAATGAGGATGTTACCAAACAAAGCCTGAACGTTTATAGGTTAATACAGTTTTTTTCCCCTTGCATGCAAAGTTTCCTTTGTTTTACTCTTGCTTCCTTCTATGAGAGTGGAGCCAAAAATTGTGTTGATTTGATTATTAACATCTGGGACTGATCTGTCTTCCTGGTTCTTCACTGAACTGAGAGTCTCCTGGTTTCCAGTCATTACTGACCTTGATTATTATTGTTATCATTACTTTTTTTGGGGGGGGGGCAATAACCATTTTGTTAAAGGCCAAGGAACACGTAAACAAGTACTAGAGATGGCAGTTGTCAGGAAGTTCACAACTGTGTGTTCCACTTAGTGATTCTGAGTCCTGATTCTTTTAGTACTTTGAAACCAGCCCCATATAAATATGTGTTGTTTTGTTATTGTGTGGAAGTGTTGTCTGTTGTGAAATGAGTTCATCTTTCATGACGCTGTAGATTCAGTAGAAAAGTGGTACAGAAACAACATCGGCAAAATAAAATGTAACGCCATGAAAAAAACTTCAGTATTTTTTTTTTTCAATATTATAAAAAGACATAATAGTTTCATGGTGTAACAACGTTCGTAGTTCTTGAAGAAGGTGGCGGGAACCGGCGAACATTTAAACAAAACTTTAATAATAAAATAAACACAAAATAGCACAACAGCCCCTCGCGATGACTGTCACGCACAAACAGAACCAAAACACAAAATAAAGTCCAGGCCTGGTCCTCTCTCGTCCAACACTGTCGTCACTCCTCCTTTTATCCTTCCGGAGCTCCTTCGTGGGACTCGAGACCGGTGAATGGCACAGGTGTCGCACATTAGCATTTACTCCACCGGCCTCGCTCCGTTCCCATGGCTCTCGGCCCCGCCCCTCTCGTCACACATGGATTTCAATAGAATTAGAATATTTAAAGGTGAAGTGCATAAGGTCTGTTTCAGACTGCACACATAAGCAGTGCAACCTCAAGAACACATAGAGCTTTCAATCAATTAGAATTTCTTACTTGCTTTATAAAAGCCTATATTGCGAAGTATTGTGTTAAAGGGGTCATGCACTGCCTTTTTTATTATGTTGTACTGTTCTCTGAGGTCCACTTATAATGCTATGACGATTTTGACATAAAAACACATCATAATTTAGAAGTAATAGGCTATTTTATGTCCTGTTTTGGCGCCCCCCATTGGAACGCTCTGTTTAAATAGGTGTGGCGGATTGTAGACTTGAAAGTAAACGCCCACCGCTATGATTGGCTAACAATTTTGAATATTGCAAGTTCTAAAGGACAGCTGTGTGATCAAAAACTTAATAAAATACTCAGTACATGTCAAACAATCTGTAATAACAGACAAAGCAATATTGACCACGTAATAAAAACAGTTACTCACACTTGTGTGGTGCGACAATCCTGCATTGAATTGTGCCTTAGTTTGTAGACTAATCCGCGGTAAAATTAAGTGAACAAATGACCAAGTTCTTACTGATGCGGTCTGGAACTTGTGATGAATCCACTCTTTCCTAATGTTGGGATCAGAAGGAAGGCAATGCAAAGAATTCCACAACCTGGCACTGCACAGCGTCTTAACTGCGGAGCCATCTTTATCGTTTGGTTTCTGTGTAGACCTGTGTTTGCCTCTCTCGTTATTTACACTACATGCACAAATCAGTGGGCAGTGCTGTAGAAGCAGGCGTTAATCTTCTTCTGCGGAGGCGGGGTTTAGCCACACTATTACATCATAAAGTGTCACATTCCACAACCTGTCGTTTTGGCAGACTGGCTTCAATATAAGCTGTTTTTAGACTAACGAGAAAGGTTTGAATTCTGAAACTTACAGGATGTTTTTATAGTACAAAGACCTCTTACATGTCAAAAAATCAAGGGAATTTTGATTTCTCAGTTCATGACCCCTTTAATGAATAGATTTATAAAGCATTTTGAACAGCATGCAACATGTGCATGCAACGTGGCAAAATAGACTCAACCTTAAACTACAATTGGGCGATATACGTTTTTTCAGGCAGGATCGCAAAATTATCATGGTTCTTTGTCGTTATCGTTTTTAAGACTATTTTTTTGAGTTGCTGATCAGTAAAGCATATTTAAGAAAAAATACAGAAAGCTACAAAAAGATAAATGGAAAAAAGAATGACAAACCATTTAGGCTCTGGTGAGTGATATGACCAAAATATTATTTCACAAAAATATACAATACAGTAATTTTGATGATCAAAGAGTTAAATTAAAAACGGTAGGACAAATGCAATAAAATCAAAGATACAAATGAGGAGTAATCAAGTGATTGATCTATATCCTGTGGTTGTATATGACTCTTATTCTTGAGGCAGTCGTGTGATGAAGCTCTCAGTGTTGGAAAGGCCAGAATCTGGCTCTCCCCAAAGACTTACCGAGTGAATGAGGTCCAGTCTTGAAACCTTAAACCAGCACTGAATGACCAGACAATGGAAAATCTATCTTGTTCACATTAAGATTAGAACAGAAAAACATTAATGGACATTGATAGACATAAATGGCTTATAATTGCCCATGCACATTTTACTTTTACGTTTGAATTAGCAGCAGTTCGGCATCAATTGCTTGAATGGACAACAACAAAACGGTACTAACGCACTTATATTTGCCTAAACATAGAACTTTTGTTATCAAACCGAATAGAAATCCACCATGCTATAGGCCTAATATAAAATAAATAACTTACACAAAGTTTAAATATATATTAAAAAAAAAACAAATAAATAGGAGAAACAACTTTTATTAGCAAAACGAATAATAAAGCTTGGAGGCACGGCATACACCTTGATGTAAAATAAAATAATTACTTAGTTTAAATACAGTAAAAATCAGCAAACACTGTGGAACCAAATAAATAAGAAACAAATGTTAAAAACACTGTGGAATCAAATAAATAAGAAACAAATATTTTTTTAAAAAGTACAAAATCACCATAGATAAACGGCAAAAGTCAACAGCCTTTTCAAAAACAAAAGATTGCCAAACAGGTGCTTTTGCATTTCGTTTCGAAACTAAATCTTAATCTTTAATTGTAGTGTCTGTTCTCTAACTGAAGTAAATTATTTTTATTACTATGAAAAAATCTAAATGATGGTGGGGGCCGGTGCCGCGGTGGTCAGGTGACGTAACCGGTGTTGCGGCTAAACCCCGTCAACACCGTTAACACCGACTATCGCAGCAAGCCTAATAGACATTGCAGTTTCCTCCGTATTCTTTTTAAAATGTATTACATTTTCAGTGCATGATAATTGCCTGAATCAAACACAGAATCCAAGCATCCTTGCTTTTGCTTTAGAAAGTGTAAGTTCGTGGTTACATGTAGTAACAAGTGTGTGTGTATTACTCATTTTATGACTAAATTTGGTAATTGGAGAGTAAAAATATTTTTAAAACGTACACCGTTCAAACTAGGCTGCTTATGTTGAAGTGTTTGGGATGTGGCTTTTAATGATGATACCTTTTTTGTAATCAGGCTCTCAAAAAGTATATAACAATTTGGATATAGATTTATCGGCCAACATATCGGTTATCGGCTTTCAAAAATAAAGAATAATTGGTTATCGGTATCGGCCAAAATTTTCATATCGGTGCATCCCTACTAAATACCTACATATATTTTTAGATTGTTATTGTTATTATTATTATTGCTTTATTGCGGGATGGAAGAAAAGATGAAAAAAAAGATATATATATATACATATATATTATTTGAATTTTTGAATGTTGTATTATTTATGTGTTGTTATTATTATTATTTAAATTGTATGATTTAATTATTAGATTTTCATCAGCTTACTAACCAACCCCCTGCAGTATTCTCTTGAATCCCACTTTGGCAAACCCTGGTTTAAAGGATAGAAATCAATCTTTTTTACTTAAATCATTGTAGGGAACAGAAACGTCCCTCTAATTGAAATCACATTAGCCTGACCACACACTACACACTTTTGATAAGCCCTCTGGGCTAACTGAGAGGAAATCTGATCTACAGGAATAGGATCATGTGGCGTAACTAGTATCTTGACATTGGGAATGGAGGGTTTTCCTAGAGTTTGGATTTTGAGCTGGTTCTTTTGGCATTTTATCAGCTGTTGGAAAGGCATGGCTCATGCCTGGCCTAGGAACTTGAAGAATGTTAGTGCCACAGAATGAACAATGAACATTTTAAATGTAGTGCAACTGTGAAATTACATTGTTGTATGTCTGAGAAAAAAAATTGAATATATGTTTGAATGGGCCTGGTGATGATTCCAGTGGTCTGCATTTCTGTGAGACTCTCGTGTGCTCCGTGGGAGTGTGGCGTAGGACAGCTGAGTACGGGATGGAAGATATGTGCGCAGGAAGCGGGAGAAAGTATCTAAAAAATTAAATGTTGCTTAAATAGATTTTATGTTTTAAGGTACAGTTATGTCCTCTGTTGTGCCAAAAATAAACAGTTTACAGTAGTTATGTGTGAAAATGACTTGATATTTTCTGGAATTTTGTCAATAATGATAATTAGACAATATTTTGCTGAGCGTGACATTGTGCTGGTACTTTGACCGGTTTAGGACTGCTGTGGACAGCTGACCCCCAAAGCTTTTGATGTTCTTCATATACTGTGCAGTGGTTAGTTTGCAGGACTAACAGAAATGAACTTTTCCAATATGTTTAAATAGACTTTTACCTTTTATGGGCCTTTTTACCTTTATAAACCCTATTTTTTCTAACCTAATTAAATGCATGCATTATCGTTTGTGTCAAATTCTTAAATTTAATCAGTAAATTCAAATAGTAACTCACTATAGGGCTGTCACCAATCAAATGAAATCAGTATCAACAAAATTTGTGTTTGCAATGCAGAGATGGCATAGAATCTGCATCTGAAGTGGCATTTAGATGCATTTACACTAGGGATGGGAAGATTCCCCGATTCGCTCGGTGCATCGGCATAAAAAGTTAACGATGCGATGCATCGGTTTAAAAAGTGTGTATCGGCTACAAGTCGACATTTGTATCGCGATGCATCGTTTCTAACATATTTGCATCGGCAAAAACCGATTTATTTATATATAATTACTTGTGGATGCGCTATACTTTTATGATTTAGAAAGTGACCAATAATCTGTGATCTATGTATTTGTTTGCCAAGCGCGTTCTCTCATCACCGCTGCTGCTGCGTGAATATGACGAATCACAACACCACGGAGACCCGAGAAAAAACTGGGATTAAAAATATACATTTTGCTAAAATATTGCTTGTTGGACATTAAATGTGCCTTTTGTAGAATTGTAAACCTTCATATAAGTGTATTTTTATGATAGCAGTAGGTAACTGTAAAGAGACTATTGTAATGGGTAAATCAAATGTAAGCTAGTTCAGTACTAATTACTAAGCTCAAATGAGTTAATGTGTGTTTCTTATAGCAGTTTAGAAGTCATTTTCTTTATTATTTATTTTAATTTTAATTCAGTGATTTTAACTTTTAATTTAGTTATTTTAATGCTTTAAAGAGCAATTTTAGATTGTAATGTTCTAATGTTCTGCTATCTGTTCTGCAAAGGTACAGCTGTCATAAAACCAGAGAGAGCCTTTCTGCTTGACTAGAAACTGTAACAAAAAAAAAAAGTGAAATAATATTGTTCCTATTGGTCAGTGTTAGAGGAACTCAGCTTAGTCTGACAGTTAACCTGCTTTAGAGCAGGTTAGTTTCCCAGCATACGTTGCCAGAGTGACTGAAGTTGATCTATGTTAAATTTGCTTTATGGAAACAAATCATTTGACAATGAGTCAGACTAACTGAAATAAGCCTGGCTTATTTGGTTAACTTGTTTTATGAAACAGACCTGGAGGCATTAAAAGTGATCATATTTTCTCCATTGCGTCGTATTGTCTCGAATCGCATTGTGTTGAATCGAATTGAAATGAAATCGGATCGCACTGCATCGTAATAGGGGTGAATCGTATCGCATCGCATCGGTAGCTGCTTCATATGTATCTTTAATGTATCGTATCGTTGGCTATACATCGAGATGCGTATCGTATCGGCCTCAGTCATGAGATGCACATCCCTAATTTACACAGACTGTTTAATGCATGATATATGAATGCATTTAACCTTAATTATTTAACCTGCATTACCTATGCCCCCCCTAGTTTACAGTTGCAGGGTTTGATATTCTTCAGTTTCTCAGTTGGATACAACAACCAGTGTTAATTTAATTGACAGAATTTTCGCCATAGTTTTTGTCAACAATTTTTTTTTTCACCAATTTAAACGAGATAATAACTAAATGAAAACTAGCTTTGAATTCGGGTTGTGCGATGTCTACTAAATTGGCATCGGATGATGTCTACAGTGAAACATCGTGATGGACGATGACATCGTGGGGCGGGGTTGGGGGGTGTGCCCGAAGCGTGAATCCGTATGCAAAAAGGCATGAGTAATTAGTGACAGAATTTTCATTTTTGGGTGAACTAACCCTTTAAGTGAATGTAAACAGTTGGAAGAATATCAGATGCATATCTGTATGTGTATGTTAGATCCGTGTATTAGGTCTTAAAGTGACAGCAGACTAATATAACTGCTGCTGTCTGTGTCCTTAATGTTAATCAAACAACAGTAGAAGACAAGAAAATCACTCGGTACTCTTGACTTAATCACTTAATTAGCTTTAATAAGGGTTAATCTATATTTAATTTATACAAATGAATATGTCTGCTTGAAAGAATTAAAAATGTTGTATGCAATTTATTATAAATAATTCATGTATTACGACTGGTCTTTTATTGAAAAAAAGACCGTTTTTGTTTCTTTATAAGATTATAGTAATTTAATTTAATTATGACTATTAAATGACAATTTAATTTAATTACCTAGTAAAGAAATTTAAGAAACAGAAAAAAACAAAAATAATTGATTCAATCATTTAAGCTCCATGCCATTCCAACCCTCTGACTTTTTTCTTTGACACACACACACACACACACACACACACACATACACATACAAATACACACACACACACACTCAAAACAAGATCATTCTAATTCAAGAATGATTTCAGAACCGTTTTGTGAACTCAATCGACTGTCTAATGGAATTAAGGCATGAGGATTAGTAAATGATGATGGAATTAAAATTTTGGATGAACTTTGAATGTTTAATTTCGCGTGTCCTTTAATGTCTCCGACAGTTACATTGGGATAGAGAACTAAAAACTTAGACAGTTGTTTAATTGCTGAAATATGATATGTCATTTTTTTATGTCATGCTATGTGTGGCCACAGCTGCAGTTATCATAACAGTAAATCTAATTTTTATGTTTTAAACTCAGCCAAGAATGATTTCAGAACCGTTTTGTGAACTCAATCGACTGTCTAATGGAATTAAGGCATGAGGATTAGTAAATGATGATGGAATTAAAATTTTGGATGAACTTTGAATGTTTAATTTCACGTGTCCTTTAATGTCTCAGACAGTTACATTGGGATAGAGAACTAAAAACTTGGACAGTTGTTTAATTGCTGAAATATGATATGTCATTTTTTATGTCATGCTATGTGTGGCCACAGCTGCAGTTATCATAACAGTAAATCACATTTTTATGTTTTAAACTCAGTGGGCCATTCAAAACACTTCTGACCCAATTCTTGTAGAAATCTAGATAAAGCAGGTGAAAATAGCTGACACACAATACCGGTGGGAGTTAGAGAGATGGCACTTTTGTTCAGTCTCACACCTTCTGTTTGCTTTGCACACGAGAAACTGCTCAGTAACTTAAAACCACCTTGGTTAACAAAGGCTGTCTGAATTCTATAGATGGGTTAAAGAAATCATCTGATCTACAGGCTTGCATTGTTATTAGGTTCCTTTTACCGAAAGTTTCAGCTTGAATGTTATCTTAAGGAAAGTGTAATGTGTGTGCCATGCTCCAATAAGTACCCAGCACTGTTTCTAAAATAAAGTCAGCAGTAGTTACAGCAACTGCTTTGCAAACACATGGTATGAGTAAGTTCCGATGAAACTTCACTTATTCATTGCTGCTGATGTGTGTATTGTTGTAATGAGTAACCAAGTAACTAGATTACGGAGTGAAGCAACTTCCTAAACTTACATGTGGTCTTTTTTCCTTTAATTCTCATCATTACGTGAATTAATTGGTGGGGTTACTTAGGAAAAACAGTCAAGAAGTGTGTGATCTCCTTCAATACTGTTTAAAAAGCATCCCAGGATGCAACTTGTGAAGTTGGTTGAGTGAACAGTGTGGCGATGTCTGGTTAAACATTTGCCAATATATAGTTTTTGTGACATTAGTTATTCTGTTTTTTAATAGTAAGTATAACAGGAGATATTTTGCATGTGTAATATTTGGTAGCCTGATCACAAAATGAGTCAAGAAAGGGATGTCAAAAAATCTTTTATGACTGCCGGTTTATCTGTCACATTGGAAATGGAGGGTTCAATTTGGAGTCATTGTATTGTGGGATTCAATATTTCACACGGTGTGCTGTTGTAGTGGGTACAATGAGGCTAAAGTTGCATCTGATTTAGTTTTTTTCTAAAACCACTAAAAGGCACAGAAACTCACTGCAGCACTTTTGTAAACATCAGCAGTTCACTATAAACCTGGAAGTTTGTCTGAAATTTGACACGATTGTGGGCAGCAACCTAAAGTCAGGTGATAATCTAAAGTCAAGTGATAATCGTTAAAATTACAGAATATATTTTGAGGCAAAGGTCTTGTTAATGATTTTCGGTTTCATTCAAAGTAATTAAGTCAACATTTTTTTAATAACTGAAGGATATGTAAAGTACGGTATTTGGGGTTGTTAAGGCTAAAGAAGCAAAAATTGACTTGATAAATAGCAGGCTGGTTATAGTTAACGCATATAGTTAATGCAAAAATCAACAATTAGTCATTTACCCTCATGTTGTTCCAAGCCCATAAGACTGAAGACCCATAAGTACATTTTCAAAACCAAAATTGATGTATTTAATGAAACCTGAGAAGTAACCAAAACTTAATAGCTCATAAAAGCATTGAACAATGAATCCATATGAATCGAGCAGTTTAATCCTAGTCCTGTGATTGGATACAATCACTTTCTATGTTGAACATATGATGTTAACAGCTGTGTATTTATCAATTGAAAAAAGTTCTAGCATTTTTCTTAGAAAGGTTTAAAATGAATGACGTTTTTATTTAAATGCCTACAATGTTCAAATTTAATTTTTACGGTAAAACAAGAACATTAATATTAATATGGTTACAAAATTGATATCAGATATGTATGCCATCAATCCTGGAAGCAAAATTATTTTAGCATTTTAACAACAAGTGTACAATATTTCAAGGTAGAAACTTGCGAAGAAGGACACTTGCATCAGAAAAAATATGAAAATGGATACTATCATTCATATGTATAAACATGCTCATCATAGAAGCTGTTTTCAAGTCATTTTATGATTTTTCAAAACAAATTATAGATTAAAAATAAAAGAAAAAAGAAAAAATGAGTGTCATGTCATTGATCCATAGCTCTAACTGAAGGCCATTAACTAAAATTCTAAGTTCATAATACATGAACCTCTTGTTTTGTTGTTTGAACACTGTGTATGATTACCCAGATTATCGTTTTACAGTTGTTATAGTCACTAAACAGTTGAGCAGTTCTGTTTTGGAAAAACGAATGCATCGAGTTAATGTATAGCTTTACTCATGACAGTTGATGTTCCAAAGAAGCACATGAGATTACTTTGAGCAGGTGACTGGCTCTAATGATGATGGTGGTTATGGAGTTCATATGTGAACAAATTTTCCATACTCTAACACTGAGTACGTTTACATGGACAACAATACTCGATTTTAATATGATTAAGACAATACTCTTGTCTTGTCTAGATTAAGAATCTACCATGTAAACAGAGATTTTTGATTACCTTAATCCGGCTAAAGTCGTAATCGAAGTAAACAGAAATCGAATTAAGGCATGGAGTATTCCTATTTTAGTCACATTACTGAATTGCAGAATAGACATGTAAACACCTTAATCACATTATTACTGTTGTATAGGACTTTTCGCTGCATTTTGCGACAGGATACACACAAGGCAGTGCTCAACAGTTTTACGGCAAACAAAAGAGCTTCAACACCCGCCGTCGTCTGTATGCACATACAAATAATTAACTGCACTTGAAGCTTTCATAAAATTTAAAATGAAACCCAAAACATGGCATCATCACGAAGACGAACTATATGTTTATACGTGAAATTCCGGAAGGGACGTTGGATGGCGTTACGTGGCGACATAATGACGTGTGCCATTAATCGAACTATGTACTATAACATGTAAAACGAGAACATGAAATGAGTATTCTAAAAGCAACTCATGTAAACACCATAATCATAACATTGGCTTATTTAGAATAAGGTAAATAATTAGATTACTGTCCTGCTTTGCACTAGAGCTGTGCACTTAATGGAAATACAGTTTTGATTTCGGCTTCCAACAATTATGAAAATAAAATAATCTTTCCAGTGGTGCACTTTCGCTCCTGCATAAAAGCCCAAACTTTACATACAAATCAGTAACGTGACTTTCGCAAGGGAGGCTTTCTGTGCATGCGCTCCAACACGAAACAAAACCAATTTACACACATGTAAATTAAATTTTTAGCTTAAGGTGTGTGCCTAAATGGTCAAATATGCACAAAAATGTGTCAAAATGCAGCGCTTGGTGATTATTCACATAAATGCATAAAGTTGTTTGATCTCATATGACCCAGTGTAAGTGTATACCTGCAATAACGCGGTTTGTGCATAACTTTGTGGCGCTGTTGCACAAGACTGTAATTCAGCACCTCCCACATGCAATCCAATAGAATACATGCTTATGAGAAGTGCAAACGAAACCAGTAGAGTGTAGGAACGTTTTACAAAACCACAAACAAAAAATGCTGTCATGTGTAAAGGCCCCAATATACTCACACCGAAGTTCTTTTCCATTCTTTGGTTAGAGGTAAAAAGAAGTTTGATATAAGCAAGCAGCAGTTTACTGTTACCAAACATCCCGACACTACTGAGAGTAGCATTTAGATGAATGTGTAAATATATACTGTGTGCTTTTTAAAATTAAAAAAATAAGCACACAATAAAAATGACAATGTGGGAAAACAGCTGTTAAGAAAGCATCAGTTCATAGCGATGTGGATGTTTGCATGAGCTCTGCAGTCCAGTAAAGTCACGTCAAGTCACATTTATTTATATGACACTTTTATGTTTTTTTTAATTGTTTTTAATTTTATATCTTTCATTTGGATGTTATAAGTTGCACTGAAGTAAATACAGCTGGATAAAACAAAAACTGTGTCTGTCTTCATTTCAGGCTGCAAAGCAACTAAATTTGATTATTTTAAAGTGTGTGGGGGGGGGATCCTTTTCTATACCCACTGTAAATGAATAAGTATAGATAACTGAATATTTTAATGAATTGCAAAAGTTGAATAATAAGTCTACTCATTAATTGTTTTAAATAATCGACAATTAATCGAATAATCGAATGATTTTTAAAACGGTTAATCTACTATCAAAATAATCCCTTAGCAGCCCTAATAAATCCCCTGTGAAAAAAAGATGAGGGTGAGATGTGAGTGTTTATTTGGGAGGAGAAGCAAGTGCTTCAGTGTGTAGTCCGAGTTCCCATTCATTAGAAATTCAGTGATCAGTTCGTGAGATACAATACAAAGCCGATAGCTTAATCCAATTTTATGGGCTGACATACCCCTCATTCGCCACAAATCCAGATGTTTCCATATTCACAATGTTTACTTGTTAAACTGTTATTTCTTTTGTAAACAAAGCTTTGTACTCCATTCATACCCCACTATCCACATAAAAGAGCAACCTTCACATGAGCATTTTTTTTTAACCACCACCAATGGTAGCCTACAACTGCGGTGTGTGGTTGGCACGCTCACGGCCCAGCCCTGGTATCTTTTAACATGTTCTTGTTCTTTCCAGCAATGTTTATTGCTTTAAAGTTGTCAGTATAGCATACATCAAATGTTTTATGCTTACCATATACTTTAATATAAATATCAATTAATATTGAAAGGCCATTTTTACTACATTCGGTTGTAGTAAAAACAAGATAATATGTGACCCTGGACCACAAATCCAGTCATAATATCTGTATAATAATCTGAGGGTGCAAAAAAAATCAAAATATTGAGAAAAATGCCTTTAAAGTTGTCCAAATGAAGTTCTTAGCAATGCATATTACTAATCAAAAATTAAGTTTTGATATATTTACAGTAGGAAATTTACTAAATATATTTATGGAACATGATCTTTACTTAATATCCTAATGATTTTTGGCATAAAAGAAAAATCTATAATTTTGACCCATACAATGTATGTTTGGCTATTGCTACAAATATACCCCAGCGACTTAACACTGCTTTTGTGCTCCAGGGTCACATATATGAAAAAAATATTACTCCAGTCCAACAGAGTTTAACACAAATATGCTCGATATGCTGTGACCAATCAGAATGATATATTCTGAATAGCTGATTAATAAAAGTGGCGACTAAGCAGCTGTGGTAGAATAGTGCAATTGTTTTGTTTTAATGCATTGATCTTGCTCAGTTGATCAGTAATGATTTCATACTCGTTTGCTTGTGAGGTTGAGAAATGTCGCAGGAAACCACAGTTGCACTCTGAATTTTTGCATGTGAGCTATTTTTATTTGCATAATCATAAAATAATTTGCATTGCATAATCATTTCAGATAACTGAACGTTTTGCACTTCTCTTTACACCTAATCTTGTAAAATATACTTCTGTTTCCTGCAAAATGGGGAAGGGTTTCTCAAGCAACTTTTGTGTTATATAGCTTGCAGTCAGCAACGAGTTGTGGCAGGAAGGAAGGCCCTTGCAAGTGTGTGCCATTGTAGAAATAAGGACCCCTCCCATTATTTCTTGTGCACGTTTGCAATTTATGATTTACGATTTTCCTGGAAACAAGACCACAAGTTTAAACAGCATGTAAACACAAAAATCTACCAACCATAAACGGCATGTAAACACAAAATAAACTGTCACTTTACATGTCTTTCAACAGTGTCTGCCTGTCTATGTAAATTGTTCTTAACCAAAAACACACACACACACACACACACACACATACACATACAAATACACACACACACACACTCAAAACAAGATCATTCTAATTCAAGAATGATTTCAGAACCGTTTTGTGAACTCAATCGACTGTCTAATGGAATTAAGGCATGAGGATTAGTAAATGATGATGGAATTAAAATTTTGGATGAACTTTGAATGTTTAATTTCACGTGTCCTTTAA
The DNA here is from genome assembly GCF_001515645.1 of Sinocyclocheilus grahami. Classification (NCBI taxonomy): domain Eukaryota; kingdom Metazoa; phylum Chordata; class Actinopteri; order Cypriniformes; family Cyprinidae; genus Sinocyclocheilus; species Sinocyclocheilus grahami. The sequence goes on along the minus strand of NW_015505778.1, from coordinate 242,375 downwards.
TGTCTCAGACAGTTACATTGGGATAGAGAACTAAAAACTTGGACAGTTGTTTAATTGCTGAAATATGATATGTCATTTTTTATGTCATGCTATGTGTGGCCACAGCTGCAGTTATCATAACAGTAAATCTAATTTTTATGTTTTAAACTCAGCGGGCCATTCAAAACACTTCTGACCCAATTCTTGTAGAAATCTAGATAAAGCAGGTGAAAATAGCTGACACACAATACCGGTGGGAGTTAGAGAGATGGCACTTTTGTTCAGTCTCACACCTTCTGTTTGCTTTGCACACGAGAAACTGCTCAGTAACTTAAAACCACCTTGGTTAACAAAGGCTGTCTGAATTCTATAGATGGGTTAAAGAAATCATCTGATCTACAGGCTTGCATTGTTATTAGGTTCCTTTTACCGAAAGTTTCAGCTTGAATGTTATCTTAAGGAAAGTGTAATGTGTGTGCCATGCTCCAATAAGTACCCAGCACTGTTTCTAAAATAAAGTCAGCAGTAGTTACAGCAACTGCTTTGCAAACACATGGTATGAGTAAGTTCCGATGAAACTTCACTTATTCATTGCTGCTGATGTGTGTATTGTTGTAATGAGTAACCAAGTAACTAGATTACGGAGTGAAGCAACTTCCTAAACTTACATGTGGTCTTTTTTCCTTTAATTCTCATCATTACGTGAATTAATTGGTGGGGTTACTTAGGAAAAACAGTCAAGAAGTGTGTGATCTCCTTCAATACTGTTTAAAAAGCATCCCAGGATGCAACTTGTGAAGTTGGTTGAGTGAACAGTGTGGCGATGTCTGGTTAAACATTTGCCAATACATAGTTTTTGTGACATTAGTTATTCTGTTTTTTAATAGTAAGTATAACAGGAGATATTTTGCATGTGTAATATTTGGTAGCTTGATCACAAAATGAGTCAAGAAAGGGATGTCAAAAAATCTTTTATGACTGCCGGTTTATCTGTCACATTGGAAATGGAGGGTTCAATTTGGAGTCATTGTATTGTGGGATTCAATATTTCACACGGTGTGCTGTTGTAGTGGGTACAATGAGGCTAAAGTTGCATCTGATTTAGTTTTTTTCTAAAACCACTAAAAGGCACAGAAACTCACTGCAGCACTTTTGTAAACATCAGCAGTTCACTATAAACCTGGAAGTTTGTCTGAAATTTGACACGATTGTGGGCAGCAACCTAAAGTCAGGTGATAATCTAAAGTCAAGTGATAATCGTTAAAATTACAGAATATATTTTGAGGCAAAGGTCTTGTTAATGATTTTCGGTTTCATTCAAAGTAATTAAGTCAACATTTTTTTAATAACTGAAGGATATGTAAAGTACGGTATTTGGGGTTGTTAAGGCTAAAGAAGCAAAAATTGACTTGATAAATAGCAGGCTGGTTATAGTTAACGCATATAGTTAATGCAAAAATCAACAATTAGTCATTTACCCTCATGTTGTTCCAAGCCCATAAGACTGAAGACCCATAAGTACATTTTCAAAACCAAAATTGATGTATTTAATGAAACCTGAGAAGTAACCAAAACTTAATAGCTCATAAAAGCATTGAACAATGAATCCATATGAATCGAGCAGTTTAATCCTAGTCCTGTGATTGGATACAATCACTTTCTATGTTGAACATATGATGTTAACAGCTGTGTATTTATCAATTGAAAAAAGTTCTAGCATTTTTCTTAGAAAGGTTTAAAATGAATGACGTTTTTATTTAAATGCCTACAATGTTCAAATTTAATTTTTACGGTAAAACAAGAACATTAATATTAATATGGTTACAAAATTGATATCAGATATGTATGCCATCAATCCTGGAAGCAAAATTATTTTAGCATTTTAACAACAAGTGTACAATATTTCAAGGTAGAAACTTGCGAAGAAGGACACTTGCATCAGAAAAAATATGAAAATGGATACTATCATTCATATGTATAAACATGCTCATCATAGAAGCTGTTTTCAAGTCATTTTATGATTTTTCAAAACAAATTATAGATTAAAAATAAAAGAAAAAAGAAAAAATGAGTGTCATGTCATTGATCCATAGCTCTAACTGAAGGCCATTAACTAAAATTCTAAGTTCATAATACATGAACCTCTTGTTTTGTTGTTTGAACACTGTGTATGATTACCCAGATTATCGTTTTACAGTTGTTATAGTCACTAAACAGTTGAGCAGTTCTGTTTTGGAAAAACGAATGCATCGAGTTAATGTATAGCTTTACTCATGACAGTTGATGTTCCAAAGAAGCACATGAGATTACTTTGAGCAGGTGACTGGCTCTAATGATGATGGTGGTTATGGAGTTCATATGTGAACAAATTTTCCATACTCTAACACTGAGTACGTTTACATGGACAACAATACTCGATTTTAATATGATTAAGACAATACTCTGATTAAGAATCTACCATGTAAACAGATTTTTGATTACCTTAATCCGGCTAAAGTCGTAATCGAAGTAAACAGAAATCGAATTAAGACATGGAGTATTCCTATTTTAGTCACATTACTGAATTGCAGAATAGACATGTAAACACCTTAATCACATTATTACTGTTGTATAGGACTTTTCGCTGCATTTTGCGACAGGATACACACAAGGCAGTGCTCAACAGTTTTACGGCAAACAAAAGAGCTTCAACACCCGCCGTCGCCTGTATGCACATACAAATAATTAACTGCACTTGAAGCTTTCATAAAATTTAAAATGAAACCCAAAACTGTACATGGCATCATCACGAAGACGAACTATATGTTTATACGTGAAATTCCGGAAGGGACGTTGGATGGCGTTACGTGGCGACATAATGACGTGTGCCATTAATCGAACTATGTACTATACCATGTAAAACGAGAACATGAAATGAGTATTCTAAAAGCAACTCATGTAAACACCATAATCATAATATTGGCTTATTTAGAATAAGGTAAATAATTAGATTACTGTCCTGCTTTGCACTAGAGCTGTGCACTTAATGGAAATACAGTTTTGATTTCGGCTTCCAACAATTATGAAAATAAAATAATCTTTCCAGTGGTGCACTTTCGCTCCTGCATAAAAGCCCAAACTTTACATACAAATCAGTAACGTGACTTTCGCAAGGGAGGCTTTCTGTGCATGCGCTCCAACACGAAACAAAACCAATTTACACACATGTAAATTAAATTTTTAGCTTAAGGTGTGTGCCTAAATGGTCAAATATGCACAAAAATGTGTCAAAATGCAGCGCTTGGTGATTATTCACATAAATGCATAAAGTTGTTTGATCTCATATGACCCAGTGTAAGTGTATACCTGCAATAACGCGGTTTGTGCATAACTTTGTGGCGCTGTTGCACAAGACTGTAATTCAGCACCTCCCACATGCAATCCAATAGAATACATGCTTATGAGAAGTGCAAACGAAACCAGTAGAGTGTAGGAACGTTTTACAAAACCACAAACAAAAAATGCTGTCATGTGTAAAGGCCCCAATATACTCACACCGAAGTTCTTTTCCATTCTTTGGTTAGAGGTAAAAAGAAGTTTGATATAAGCAAGCAGCAGTTTACTGTTACCAAACATCCCGACACTACTGAGAGTAGCATTTAGATGAATGTGTAAATATATACTGTGTGCTTTTTAAAATTAAAAAAATAAGCACACAATAAAAATGACAATGTGGGAAAACAGCTGTTAAGAAAGCATCAGTTCATAGCGATGTGGATGTTTGCATGAGCTCTGCAGTCCAGTAAAGTCACGTCAAGTCACATTTATTTATATGACACTTTTATGTTTTTTTTAATTGTTTTTAATTTTATATCTTTCATTTGGATGTTATAAGTTGCACTGAAGTAAATACAGCTGGATAAAACAAAAACTGTGTCTGTCTTCATTTCAGGCTGCAAAGCAACTAAATTTGATTATTTTAAAGTGTGTGGGGGGGGGGGGGGGTCCTTTTTTTTACCCCATGTAAATGAA
>NW_015505778.1:232568-238375 GCF_001515645.1 Sinocyclocheilus grahami | reverse complement strand
GTGTGGGGGGGGGGGGGGGTGATCCTTTTCTATACCCACTGTAAATGAATAAGTATAGATAACTGAATATTTTAATGAATTGCAAAAGTTGAATAATAAGTCTACTCATTAATTGTTTTAAATAATCGACAATTAATCGAATAATCGAATGATTTTTAAAACGGTTAATCTACTATCAAAATAATCCCTTAGCAGCCCTAATAAATCCCCTGTGAAAAAAAGATGAGGGTGAGATGTGAGTGTTTATTTGGGAGGAGAAGCAAGTGCTTCAGTGTGTAGTCCGAGTTCCCATTCATTAGAAATTCAGTGATCAGTTCGTGAGATACAATACAAAGCCGATAGCTTAATCCAATTTTATGGGCTGACATACCCCTCATTCGCCACAAATCCAGATGTTTCCATATTCACAATGTTTACTTGTTAAACTGTTATTTCTTTTGTAAACAAAGCTTTGTACTCCATTCATACCCCACTATCCACATAAAAGAGCAACCTTCACATGAGCATTTTTTTTTAACCACCACCAATGGTAGCCTACAACTGCGGTGTGTGGTTGGCACGCTCACGGCCCAGCCCTGGTATCTTTTAACATGTTCTTGTTCTTTCCAGCAATGTTTATTGCTTTAAAGTTGTCAGTATAGCATACATCAAATGTTTTATGCTTACCATATACTTTAATATAAATATCAATTAATATTGAAAGGCCATTTTTACTACATTCGGTTGTAGTAAAAACAAGATAATATGTGACCCTGGACCACAAATCCAGTCATAATATCTGTATAATAATCTGAGGGTGCAAAAAAAATCAAAATATTGAGAAAAATGCCTTTAAAGTTGTCCAAATGAAGTTCTTAGCAATGCATATTACTAATCAAAAATTAAGTTTTGATATATTTACAGTAGGAAATTTACTAAATATATTTATGGAACATGATCTTTACTTAATATCCTAATGATTTTTGGCATAAAAGAAAAATCTATAATTTTGACCCATACAATGTATGTTTGGCTATTGCTACAAATATACCCCAGCGACTTAACACTGCTTTTGTGCTCCAGGGTCACATATATGAAAAAAATATTACTCCAGTCCAACAGAGTTTAACACAAATATGCTCGATATGCTGTGACCAATCAGAATGATATATTCTGAATAGCTGATTAATAAAAGTGGCGACTAAGCAGCTGTGGTAGAATAGTGCAATTGTTTTGTTTTAATGCATTGATCTTGCTCAGTTGATCAGTAATGATTTCATACTCGTTTGCTTGTGAGGTTGAGAAATGTCGCAGGAAACCACAGTTGCACTCTGAATTTTTGCATGTGAGCTATTTTTATTTGCATAATCATAAAATAATTTGCATTGCATAATCATTTCAGATAACTGAACGTTTTGCACTTCTCTTTACACCTAATCTTGTAAAATATACTTCTGTTTCCTGCAAAATGGGGAAGGGTTTCTCAAGCAACTTTTGTGTTATATAGCTTGCAGTCAGCAACGAGTTGTGGCAGGAAGGAAGGCCCTTGCAAGTGTGTGCCATTGTAGAAATAAGGACCCCTCCCATTATTTCTTGTGCACGTTTGCAATTTATGATTTACGATTTTCCTGGAAACAAGACCACAAGTTTAAACAGCATGTAAACACAAAAATCTACCAACCATAAACGGCATGTAAACACAAAATAAACTGTCACTTTACATGTCTTTCAACAGTGTCTGCCTGTCTATGTAAATTGTTCTTAACCAAAAATAAACTGTAGAGTGGACTAGGCTTAATGCCAATTTACAAGAACACTCTTTATAGTCACAATGAAAATGAAGAAGTGACAGATTTTTCTTCTGTATTTTGATGCATATTCAAGTGGATTATCGAAAAAAGTCGGGTGGGGACTTCTATTCTATTAATTTGTTGTTGAGTGGGTATTGAGATGTGGGTGTGACGCTCAAAAGTGGAAGCACATGCTTGCAGGAAGGTGCGGGGTTTTAGCAGATTCAGTGATTGGAGAAATCTTGCATATGTCACCAGAGAGAAGTCCGTTGTTTCACCAGAGGTTCCAGTTATGACATTTTGATTTAACATACAATTTTTTAAAAAATTTGTAAAAAAAAAAAAAAAATTATTAATTAATGTGTAATACAAGGATGAATTGTTCACAAAATACGATTTATAACATGCATTTAGAAAATTTTCTACGTTTCTAATTTTTCATTTCATGCCAACTTTGTGTTTTTTTGTGTTATATAAGTCAAGCATCAATCTTAACAGTTCTCATGCTAAACATTGTTACTGTTACATATTTGTGTAACTCAAACTACGCCGCTTGTGCTGTGGAAATAAATAATAGTAAGAGTACATAAAATGGGCTAAACAATCCCATAGACTTAAGGCACATTTACACGACAACAATGTACTAAAAATTGAGATGTTTTTCCTTTGTGTTTTTTTTTTTTTTAAGTTTAGCGTGCTGACAACATTGTCAAAACTAGCCCCGTTCACACGGTTCTGAGAAAACAACTAAAAACGCTGCATTATTCATGCCAGGCCAGTAGTTGGCGATGCCACTTTGTAAAGAAACACTACGTGCCTGCACGCACACCTACAGACTGAACACACCGTTTTCACAAATTCAGGTTTTTGTAGTTTACACAGAGATGATAACAGAATCGTTTTCAAATACTTGCAATTCGAAAACCCGTTTTTAACAGTTTGCATTTTCACGCCCCTAAATGCTGTTGTCGTGTAAATGAATGGCCAGAAATAAAACGTTTTCTGTTTTTAGTTGAAAACGGTTTTGTTTAAACAACCTCTTAAAGGGGTTAATCACCACTGGCAATATGAGGTTCTACGTGAAATTGAATTTATTTATTTACCTTAAATCGGTGCTACACAATTGTGGCGGAAAGGAAAAAAAATGTATCAACCATAATGCACTGGGCTCAATCAGATTATCAGTGTGCGGGGCTAAAAAAAAATGCAGAAGGACAATCTGTAGTTGTCACAAAAGACCTGGAGCTGTCAAAAGTCATAAAAAGCATCATCTGGCGGACTTTACACATTGTTCATTTACTCATTATACTGACATAGTAAAAATACAAAGTTGGTTGAAAATCAGTGAACGTACCCTTTTTGAAGGAGCAATATTTAGGGACTGTGATATCATGAAGCAGGAGTTTTAAACAGACGATCCACTGACTATTGTTATTTTTAAACTAATGGAAAAGCTTGAAGACCCATCCCCTATCATAGAGACCGTAGGCTTTTTTGACTCACCCTGAACACTCTGGCAGTGGCGCAAAAACGGAGTATGCAGTATATGCAGTGCATAGGGGCGCCACACATAGGGGGATGCCATTTTGCCAAAATCCTTCTGTGAAAAAGGCACACACTCACTTCATAAATAAAACGCACTAGCAACTGCGAGCATACATCGTCAGTTAAGTCACAAAATTACCAAAACGATTAAAGCTCCAAAACTTTGCATGCATGTATGTGCATTACATTTACATCTCTCAAATACATGCAGCCTACTGAAATATTCTGCAATTTGAGATCACAATAGGGCGCAAAACGATAGGCTATGTAATTTTTTTTTATTTATAATGTAATGCACAAGTAGGCCAAATGTGAGCATAGCGCAGTTAAATGTACTAGAAAATATGCAAAAATTTTTAGTTCATTTGTAAAGTACAAAAATGAAACCATATTTAAAAGCATAAAATAACTCATTTTACATTCTTACATTATTTTCCTTTGTACAGAGCTCAGTTTAGGTATGACAAAAGTGCTGCAATTAATTAATTTTGACAACTAATAGAATGTTAAACATTGACTGATAACTTTTTCAGAGTTCATTGATTATATAAAATTCAATGAAGGTTGACTAGGCTATAGTTATCTGCATGTCTCATTTATGAAAATTTTCTACGTTTCTAATTTTTCATTTCATGCCAACTTTGTGTTTTTTTGTGTTATATAAGTCAAGCATCAATCTTAACAGTTCTCATGCTAAACATTGTTACTGTTACATATTTGTGTAACTCAAACTACGCCGCTTGTGCTGTGGAAATAAATAATAGTAAGAGTACATAAAATGGGCTAAACAATCCCATAGACTTAAGGCACATTTACACGACAACAATGTACTAAAAATTGAGATGTTTTTCCTTTGTGTTTTTTTTTTTTTTAAGTTTAGCGTGCTGACAACATTGTCAAAACTAGCCCCGTTCACACGGTTCTGAGAAAACAACTAAAAACGCTGCATTATTCATGCCAGGCCAGTAGTTGGCGATGCCACTTTGTAAAGAAACACTACGTGCCTGCGCGCACACCTACAGACTGAACACACCGTTTTCACAAATTCAGGTTTTTGTAGTTTACACAGAGATGATAACAGAATCGTTTTCAAATACTTGCAATTCGAAAACCCGTTTTTAACAGTTTGCATTTTCACGCCCCTAAATGCTGTTGTCGTGTAAATGAATGGCCAGAAATAAAACGTTTTCTGTTTTTAGTTGAAAACGGTTTTGTTTAAACAACCTCTTAAAGGGGTTAATCACCACTGGCAATATGAGGTTCTACGTGAAATTGAATTTATTTATTTACCTTAAATCGGTGCTACACAATTGTGGCGGAAAGGAAAAAAAATGTATCAACCATAATGCACTGGGCTCAATCAGATTATCAGTGTGCGGGGCTAAAAAAAAATGCAGAAGGACAATCTGTAGTTGTCACAAAAGACCTGGAGCTGTCAAAAGTCATAAAAAGCATCATCTGGCGGACTTTACACATTGTTCATTTACTCATTATACTGACATAGTAAAAATACAAAGTTGGTTGAAAATCAGTGAACGTACCCTTTTTGAAGGAGCAATATTTAGGGACTGTGATATCATGAAGCAGGAGTTTTAAACAGACGATCCACTGACTATTGTTATTTTTAAACTAATGGAAAAGCTTGAAGACCCATCCCCTATCATAGAGACCGTAGGCTTTTTTGACTCACCCTGAACACTCTGGCAGTGGCGCAAAAACGGAGTATGCAGTATATGCAGTGCATAGGGGCGCCACACATAGGGGGATGCCATTTTGCCAAAATCCTTCTGTGAAAAAGGCACACACTCACTTCATAAATAAAACGCACTAGCAACTGCGAGCATACATCGTCAGTTAAGTCACAAAATTACCAAAACGATTAAAGCTCCAAAACTTTGCATGCATGTATGTGCATTACATTTACATCTCTCAAATACATGCAGCCTACTGAAATATTCTGCAATTTGAGATCACAATAGGGCGCAAAACGATAGGCTATGTAATTTTTTTTATTTATAATGTAATGCACAAGTAGGCCAAATGTGAGCATAGCGCAGTTAAATGTACTAGAAAATATGCAAAAATTTTTAGTTCATTTGTAAAGTACAAAAATGAAACCATATTTAAAAGCATAAAATAACTCTTTACATTCTTACATTATTTTCCTTTGTACAGAGCTCAGTTTAGGTATGACAAAAGTGCTGCAATTAATTAATTTTGACAACTAATAGAATGTTAAACATTGACTGATAACTTTTTCAGAGTTCATTGATTATATAAAATTCAATGAAGGTTGACTAGGCTATAGTTATCTGCATGTCTCATTTATGAGTGGGCCTATGCAATGATGGAGCCACTAACCACTTTTCACTGAAAACTGCCGTTGTAAATTAAAAATAGGCCATCTGTGTAAATCAAGTAGATTCAATGAGTTAAATACTCCTGCTACTTCATATTTCAATACAAACAATGCTGAACTTTGACAAAAAAAAA
>NW_015505778.1:230787-231437 GCF_001515645.1 Sinocyclocheilus grahami | reverse complement strand
TTTTTTTTATTTATAATGTAATGCACAAGTAGGCCAAATGTGAGCATAGCGCAGTTAAATGTACTAGAAAATATGCAAAAATTTTTAGTTCATTTGTAAAGTACAAAAATGAAACCATATTTAAAAGCATAAAATAACTCTTTACATTCTTACATTATTTTCCTTTGTACAGAGCTCAGTTTAGGTATGACAAAAGTGCTGCAATTAATTAATTTTGACAACTAATAGAATGTTAAACATTGACTGATAACTTTTTCAGAGTTCATTGATTATATAAAATTCAATGAAGGTTGACTAGGCTATAGTTATCTGCATGTCTCATTTATGAGTGGGCCTATGCAATGATGGAGCCACTAACCACTTTTCACTGAAAACTGCCGTTGTAAATTAAAAATAGGCCATCTGTGTAAATCAAGTAGATTCAATGAGTTAAATACTCCTGCTACTTCATATTTCAATACAAACAATGCTGAACTTTGACAAAAAAAAATAGATTTTTAAATGTTATAATAGAGATTTTATCATGTCTAAATATAAATCCATTAGCAAAACATGTGAAATGAACTATATTACAGAGTGGAAATGGTAAAGGAGACAATAAATTATCCTCTGCTGCCATAGTGGCCATTGTGGGTGTGTGTATATATATA